>NC_042496.1:35413219-35430537 GCF_005508785.2 Acyrthosiphon pisum
ACCTCTACTAGACTTGCTCAAAGATTGGGGATTGGAATGCGTTTATCAAACATTGCTTGGTTAGTTAGTTCATAATCAATAGAGTCATTGTTTATTATAAATTATATTATTTTTGACAATATACTGTAAAATCTTTTTAGCTGAATTAATAGATCTGAAAGTGATGAAATTGTTAAAAGATGATGATTGTAAAGAATTATTGAATAAATTTCCATTAGGAATTCGAGTTAAGTTCATTAATAATTTGGAAAATTGGAAAAAATGTTTACCTCAAAATGGAAATATGACTACTACAATTCCATATAATACTCCTACCACAAAAACTATTCAGCAACAAAAATCTTTAGTTCATGATATTGATTTGGGTGTTATATTGAACGCATCAACTACTGGTGGAATGATATTGGAATATCGATGGCGACAATGCAAAAGGGCATAAGCGACACTTTTTACGAAATCTACTTTTTGTAATTAGGGCATAAGCGACGTCATTCTCTATCGATTGCTCTTACTCATTTATCGATACGATTATTTGTTACGATATAAAACGAAAATTTAAATTTGGACATAAGCGCTAAAAAGATTAAATTAATTAACAGGTATGTGAATAAATAGGGAATAAGCGACATTTAGTTTTAAATGTTGGCATAAGCGCCATAGGATTTTACTTTATGGGGCCTAAGCGACAATAGCATTATTAAAGTTAATAATAGGTTTTATATAAAAAAAACTATTTTATGTTATCTGTTCGGTTGACAATAAGTAATAATCACGGTTTAAGATACACAACCGTGGTATATCTACAGCCGTGGTAATAATAATATAAAAAATAATCAAAATAATACGTCGTAATCTTAAAAAATCCAATATCGTATGAAGTTATTAACATTTGATTCCAAAGAGAATATTTATTTACGTTTCTATTAAAAATTTAAATGTCTTTGTACTTTGTCTTTGCAGAGTACAACAAAATGTCAGGCGGTGTGCCGGTTTCGGAACTTGTAAAATAGCTATACACGTAATAGCGTATAACCTACATAAGTACGGCTGTTTTATACTTTAAACAACGCTACTAGGCATCAAGTTTATAAATATAATAATATATTGTTAGGGCTAGAATTTCTAGGCATTCGCATGTTTTTTTTTCTTGAGTCAAAATTGGTTGATTGGCAGATATGTCCATGATTTGGATTATTCTCGATTAAATAAAACAATTTTTTTTTGCATATTTTGAACATAATGCATATAATTGCATAGTACGACATTTTTTAAATCTTATGATTGGTTATAACCAATTATATGTAATATTTAATTAAATTCTAGTCAGGTTTTTGTTTTATTTTTAATTTCTAACTGATTTTCTATGATTTTGTAAAACTCTGCAATATTCTGGAATAATTAAAATTTTAAAATTCAAAATTAATTTCATTTTCTATTAATATACAGGGAAGAAAATTAATAGGGCATAAGCACCAAAATACTAGAACTAAAATTACAGGTAAGGAAATTAATGGGGCATAAGCGCCAAATTATATAATAATACTCAATCCTTAGTGATATATGTGTTAAACTAAAAAAATGGAAGAACAATTGTCTTAAATAGAGTACAAATCATCTTTTTTATTCTTATCATATTTTTCTAAATTTAAAATATAATCTACAAAATGTAATTATTGTTAAAAAACAGTTTTTTGGCTCTCCTGAATAATTTCAAAAATGTCGCTTATGCCCTTTTGCATTGTCACCATCGATATATTTATACCAATATGTGATTATTTGGAAAGTACTGAGAAAACTATTATAAAAGAACTTTTTTTTTTATTATTAACGTCAATAGCGAATAAATGTTATTGAGTAGAAATGCGGAACGCATATTAAACTTATTTTATAACTTTTTAATAGACAGGATTTTTCATGGACAACAATATACAATAGTCTGGCCTATTTATTCTTCTAGATTTCATATCAAATATTATCAAAGTCCTAATCTAACTGAATCCTAAAATATATGATATATACAACGTATTACATTGTCGTAGACGTTTAAATTTTAAACACCTGTTAAAAATCACTGGCCTAAACATCACAGTGTAATCTCAACCGCCATAAAAACTTGAGGGCAATGGATTTACGTTCATCATGATTCACGATACAGAAGAGTGGATTTTATTTTGATTCTATATTTTTAAATGTAATTCATAATAAAACTTACTTATAATATAATAGATATGTAGCGAGATTCTGATGATAATGTTCTAAAATACCTACGAGTGCTACAACTTTTTTTACTCCCTGCGACGTCATCGCAGTAGGTATTGTATAATATAAAAATATAACATTGTCGATGACGTAGACACCTGCTTAACTGCATAAGCTATTAATATGTATCTTACATATTATTACTAATGGCATTTTCAATTAAAAATGCAATATTTAGCAGATAAATACCTAATAATAATAAACAGGGCTGTGAATTGAGTGCACCAAGAAACGGTTTGATAACCATCCATCCATTTTTCGCTGCAAATTGCCAAAATATACATTAATCTGTGCCTGGGTCTAGATATGAAAAAATATGTGGACATACAATTTTAAGTTTATAAAAAGGAATTATGAATTTTTTTTTAATGCAATATTTTTATTATTTATAAATAATAAATATATAATTAATTTATCAATGTTGCTGGTATTAACTATACTAAAATGTACTTTAAAAAAACTAAATTTGATTTCTTATTTGCCTTATTTCTAACCTGCAGTGTAATATAGCATCTATCTATATCTAAATTAATTCCTTCAATATAGTTTCTATAACCGGGGAGGTACCTACGTATGAAACAACTGTAAATCCAATCAAAAAAATACTAAACAAAAATATAAAATACTAAAAATTATTTAAAAAAACACTCAACATACCACACAAAATACTTATATAATAATACGAATGTACTTCCAGTAAAAATGTTGGGTACTTTATATAATTAAAAAACTTACTTTAAAACTGAACAGTGAACACGAACATAATACTAGACAAATATCTAATATTAAAGTACCATAATGATGCACAAAAAATTAACACAATCCACGTACTTATAAAACGGTCTAAAAATGTACAATATATTACCATTAGCAATTAAACATGGCTTTTTAATTTATCGAAAATAATCCGTCTATTACATAATGAACAATAATTTATTCAGTTAACGGTAAAATTATTCTAAAATATATATATATATCATATAATATTATGTGAGTTGTTAATAAAATACTTATGTATAGTGTTATAGTCCACGTAAATAGTTTTTTTTAATATTATTTCGCATATTTACGTGACTAACTAACACAGTCCTGGTACTGAAAACGTCTTGTAAATTCTTTTGTGGATGTATTTTATACTTGTTGGGTTATAATCATTCTTTAATGTATTTTTTAGAGTACTTTCAAGAAAAAAGACGAATGACGTAGGTACATTAATGTATTATACATTTTTTACGTATATTGTACATCTACTTTTAAGCCTCGATTACATTGGTCGAATTTACTCAATGCCACCAAAAATACTCGCTCGGTTAGGCCTAGTCGCCTACTCATCGCGTTATGAAAACTTGCAGGTCGATACCGTAAATTAAGTTGATGACCAATACTTCTTTCCAAATAAGAACGCAGCACATCGTGGATTATTTTTCCAGTGGCTTTTTTCCTACATTTTATTATGAATGTAGGAAAAAAATGTCTAGTAAAATCTAGTGTACCTGCAAAGACTACAAGTTCCTTACCGACTACATTGGTGGCTAGCAGTATAGAAGTCACGATTCTTGAATGAGCGAACGAATTAGTTGAACATCTCAATACGTGTAATCTGACTAGTCGCTACACACTTGCTATCGCATGAATTTATTCACTAAGAAGTAGTAAATAAATTTACTCAATGTGATCGTAACTTTAAGTTACTTAAATTTGATAGCAATTTTCGGCAAAAAAAAAATCGAAAGAAATATCTCATTTCCACATCTAATAGTTATATTATCTAAACAGTATTAATATAAATTATAAACTTAGAACATTTACCAGAAACAGAACTGTTTAAAAAATTCTATTCCGTGAAAACGGATGCGTAATCATGGCATACAGCTGTGGACTTACGGTCGCGTCATCGACGATATAAATATTATTATTACGCCGTCGTCGTTGTCGCACACATCGTTATACAACGTGACGACGATGAATCGGTGCGGTCGCGGTGTCGAGTTGGCAAACTCAACTCTAAATGGATAAAAATAATCATTCACATGTGAAATTCGATTCGTTCTCGGTATATATGTTATGTGGTAAACGGTAAAAAAGTCCGAGGGAAAAGTCAAAAGAAATAGTCCGAATAAATGGCAAAAAAAAAAATGAGAGAATTTGCTGTATAGAATCTAGGTATTGAATGAGCCTCGTCAATGGATTAGTCACTGTAATATAGATGTGTTAAATTTGAATTCAATGATCAATTATTGTACACAATGAAAATCGATTCTGAGTTAAGCTCGTCTGTCAGTTTAAATATCTAAGGATATTTAATTATTATTTTATTTATATTCTGATTAGTAGTTTACGTTTCTATATTACACACTTTGGGTAAACTGATTTTTAGTTTTTAAGATTTTTACATAAAACCTTAAATTACATATTCAAGAGTTTCGACTAATCCTAAAGACATAAAAATATTAAAAATTGGAAATTGTATATAGACAATTATAAGTAATAAAGAAATGTTTCATGTTTCTGCGATCAATATTTTTTGAATAATTATAACATATTTTATGATATGTTGATGATAAATCGTTATTATACGTAATATTGTGTATATTGTAACCAAAATTTGAACTTCAATCGCTCATATAAAATACTATTGTGGTTTTGTGTTAATTTATGTTTTTAATTTCTAACGAATAAACACATGAGGAATCTTCTATAGTTCTATCATAATATTATGTTTAAACCTATTAAGACATAAGGTGATAAAATTCAAAAAATAATGATTTATTTTACATTGCAAAATAATTCGTAAATTTTAATAATCTTACGAATTTCGTAAATATTCAGTAGCAAAAGTATAATTTAACTTAGAATCCTTAAAAAAAAAAATCGTAACAATATATTTTCAAATTTCTTATTTGATGTAAGAACAACTTCCGGGGTACCTTATGGGTTATTGTATTACATTTTCAAGGGATTTTACGCACAAATAAAAATGTAATTATACATTAATTCAAGTTAAATATTTATTAATAGCTTATAGTCAAATTACTTTGAAAATTATATCATGTTACTGTCTAGAAATTATAATATAAATATCTGATGAAAATGTAAGGTTTTTGCGTTTTATTCAGTTTTTCCTGAAAACTTATTTTGAGTAAAAGACAAAAGTTCAATGTTTTTGTTCAACGTTCCCCGTTTAATGTTGCTTCAATGCATCATGAATTTTCATACCTCTAGTGTATAGAACGTTTAATTAGTTATAGTTATATACATTTTTCTGAACCAACATATTTGTATAATCAAAGTAGTCTAGCAATTCATTAACTTCTGGTGGGAACAATATTTTAACATACCGGAAAAATGACTAAAGTTTTAATATTTATAATACACGAGCATTCACAAGGATAAATTGAGATGATAACATTTCGTGGACTTATTTTCTGTAACAACCTATAATTTAAATCTCTCTCACTCTCTCTCTTTTTCTCTTTCCGTCAGAGCAAGTTAATTACACAACGAAACGTTAGTGGTCTACTGATCTACTAATGCATGTCATGGCATATTTATCGAAATTTAAGAAAAAAATTTTTTTACTTTCATGAAGTTCTTGTGATGTAACGTTATACTTAAATGGTGCATTCGATTTATAACCACTTAAAAATATATTTCATGAGAGGGTAAAAATATATAAATGTAAGGTGTAAATGGAAAATTGAGAATTATAGTACAATGCCTTGCAATTTGAATGGTCGATTAGGAATATTAGGATATCATACATTATTACACCGGACGTTTTACACAAAATGTTAACGATTTAAGAAAAAATGTATTTTTTATATCATATAAAAATTATAATTAGTACTTGAACAAGAGAAAATTTAAAATTCTCTTTTAAGATGCAAAATGCGAATTGAAAGTATAAAATGAATTCTAAAATTCCTAAAACACGTTTTTTCATCTAAATCGACTTAATCAACTATAATTTTCAAAACTTGCGGCTGTGTAATCGATTGCATGACTGGACTGTTCGCATTTGAAACTAGAATTTTTTTTAAACATAAATATCTTTTTGGGCTGGATAAAATAAAATGTTTTCGACTGATTTCTCGTAAGGTTTTCGTCGTCATGATTACTTATTAACAAAAGCGTAATATATTTAATGATTCATAGATTTTACTCGTAGAAGATAGATATCGAGTACCTAGCGTGCTATATATGGTTTTTTTTTCTATGATAGTGATAAACTTATGGTAAACATAAAATTATATAGAGTATAGACGATGCCCAACTAGCGAAAAAGCTGTGTAATACGTTGTGGCTCGCGCGATTACGTACATTTCATAATAGTACCTATAACTTCATAATAATAACTATTATTATTATTATTATTTTTATTATGTAATACACGGCAACGATGACGACAACGACTCGCCGGCCCGCGATCGGGTTGGCGAACTCGAAATGGATTAAAATTTAAAATTAAACGCGCCGCAAGAAGACGGACGGCCGCGTACGCGTGGATTATTTATAAACGCTTGTCTGCCGGACGGGGATAACGAAAAAACGCGACGCGCGCACGCCCGACGGCGATACGCGGCGGCGACTATTGCAGCGGACCGTCTACGTCCGTACAGACGCTGCAGCACCGCATCAGTTTGTCTTTCGAGTTTGGAGTACTATTGCGAATAAAACGAATTACGAAATCAGCATTCGCCGCGTGCGCGCGTAAACTCGTAACCGCGGTATATATAGTACCTGTACGCGCGGTATCACCGACGACGAAACCGCGGTTACTGCGGTCAATTACAATTACTCCGGCGAAGACGCACATTATTCTCCATCTATCATAATCATTATCGTTTTTTTTTTATTTAAAATATTATAACGTCGATTATTGTACATACACCGTGGATGTCGTTGCTGTGACGTGGACGAAAAGCTGAATCGCGTGCTTCCTGCAGCAGGTAACGGCCACCGATCTAATGATTTACGATTAAAGTCTCCTAATAATATGTTGGAGGGAGCGGTCCAGTATATGGGGTTTTACGCGGTTTAAATATCCACTGGATTTCACGAAATCATTTGTATTATTTAGATTGATCCGTTTGCTGTTTTCCATTGTTTTCTGATCTGCACCTTTCCACTCAAAAGTAAAAACAATTTTCATATGATATTATGAAACGTAGTACCATTGCTATATTGTTCTAATGTTCTATGGCAGTACGTTTGTTGTTTTAAATTTAAAATCGACTTATCGTTTAGATTGTAAAATATTAAATCGATTATCGCACACTTCGCGTCACTATCGATGCTGTAACGCAGACGAGAAACTGACTCGCGCACACACGTTCGCTACAGTTAACGACTAATGGCCACCTATCTACGATTAAAGTTTCCAAATCATAATATTATGATGGATGGTCCACAATATGGGGTGTTACGGATTAAAAGCCCACCTACATTTAATAAAACCTTTTATTTATTTAATATAGTCGTTTGCTGTTTTTCATTGTTTATTGATTAATACTATCTCCACTTAAATATACGAAAAAAATCATGTTTATCAGCAATGTTTCTTGATACGAACTACTCGATTTATCGAAGAGAGATATTCAAGCTAATACAAGAAATGAAACGGGATTATTTTTATGTAAAATATCATATTATTTTGTATTTTCGTCATCACAGTGTTCGATGATAATGTATTTATTATATATAATATTAGTGTTTAATGTACTTTAATTGAAGGTAAAAAAAAGTTTGGTTAGTGTTGATTCAAATCAACCTCAAAATCAGGGTTCATAACAACACTAATTAAAAAAATAAAATAAAAATATGTTTCGAGAACATTAAGTCCCTCGAGCTGTGTATAACTATACATTATAAGTAATAAATAATATTTGTTTGAAAACGCACGACCGTGAAATTTTAAGTGAGGTATAGGTACCCTGCATCAGTCTATTTTGCGGGGGCGTGAGTACGTTTCGATCGCGCGTGACGCTCCGGCAATTGTTGCGCGCTTGTTTTTGTATTTTTTTGAGAGAGAAAATAATAACCAGCAATTTTCCAATTAATTATGATTTAGCCTTTTACACGTAGGTATATTATATATAATAATATATATTGCACAAATTAGTATGTACACGATGTACTGTTGGTACGACTACGGCTCGATAAACGGTTCACGCTTCCGATTTTTGCTTGATTGATCGTCAGTGTGTTTTTTTCTAAATATTTTTAACAACGATATAAATCGAGTCCAACGCGTTCACAACCCGTGTACATGATCTGAGGGTAATTTATCAGTTTCCATAGTTGTTAACATTTTTTACGTACCTATTATTACACGCGTATTTAATAGCTTATTAAGCAAAACGTTCCTATTATAACAATATTATGTATAACAATAAAATATGTACGTATTATAGATTGGTACGTTATTGATTATAAATAGTATTTATTGTGTGCACATGGTAATCCGTTTGACTGCAGTTATACCTTAGTTCTGCAAGTTGATATTATTTTGTGGTATTGAAAAATTAATATATTCATAGAACTTAGAAAACTTAGTTTTACAAAAATAAATCAAATTTGTACCTACCTATTTCATTCCGTCTAGAAGCAAAACATTTTCTAAAAAATGTTCCACAAATCTTAACTTAAATGCGTATTAATACAATGAAACAATTTACACATTATTCAACATCAATATGTAGGTAGGTACATCAAAGTTTGTAGAAAAATATTTTACTTTCTACGTAGAAACCTGTGAATATATTGCTGCACTATATAGTAAATGGACTACTCAGTACAGTATTACGCCGCGGCCGTCGCAAACCATATTCCAAGTGTTCATTGTATCTTTAAATAAACTTGTTAGGTACTTTTGCGCCTTAATAATAATAAAGAACAATACTAATAATACAATTATTATTGTGCTGTTCAACTTACAACACAAGACCTAGTATAATATTATGTCTATGCGACGGTTTTAGCACGTGTGATTTGCTGACGAGACGTTCATCCAATAATACACGTGTGGAGAGGAATCACGATATAATTTGCCGGTGTCTTTAGTCTTTATACTGTATTCTTTCCTACACGGAGTTGTGAACCCGGCAAGGCCATCGTGTGATTTCTCTGATGAAAAACACTTGACCTCAACCTGAAAACGGTTTGCCAAATAGTTTTCGTCTATGCGTCGGAAAAATTATATTATTACGCGGTGTTTTTGCCAAAAAAAAAAAAAAACTAAAAACCGTCCTTGCCCCTGCCCCCATGCTGATTCTCCGACCACCACGACGGTTTTCTCATTTTTAAGTGGTCCATACTTATTCCATCTGTATTTACGTATATGCACCTCTATAACAGTATGCTCTAGCAATGGCCTCGACGACGAGTGTGTGAAGCGTGATTTTCTTTAAAACAGTTTGACGTAGTATTAAGTCAAGTCATAAGACGAGTATATTATAAAAGTGTTTGCCCAGCAATACCTGAAACACTTGGGGTTTTAAGAAAAAAAAGCATAATATTGTATTGTACATTCAATCATGCTGGTATAAACAATAATAGGTAATCAGTAAATATTTAAAAATATGTCAAATATAATTTAATATATGCACTATAGTATAAAGTAAATGGGAATCTCGATCTAACTAAAATTCATTTTACAAAGTATAGAGGAAAAAATACGTAAATTCATTCGATTCGGAGATCTGGTTAAAATACTAACGTATGTATATTTTATATATTATGATAAAATAATAAGTACTATAAACAAATTTACCACCCCTGCACTGTTGCTTACATTAAAATCTAATAAATAAATATATAATACAAAATACACATATATTATAAAATGGAAACGACTATTGATTTAGTTCTGGTAAAACATCGAAAATCATTTTGTTTTTTTTGGCGTTGTTAAACGGTGGATATAAGCTTATTTTTAAATGTATAACCAATCTCACCAGTCATATGAATGTTTTTAGGCGAAATGGTAATTGTCAGTTGGCACTAGTTAGAGTTTTAAATTCTAAATGCATTTAGAACGTATAGTGAATAGTGATTGTATATATATTATTTTTAAAACCTATTCCATTAGCTTTTTCTTTTACTCAAATAACTATGTACTACACTCATATAATTTTATCTACTCATGTAGTTTTTCGAATTACTACATATTGTATTTTCAGAAAATAATTTTAAAATTAAAATTTCATTGCATATACAAACTGCTCTCAGCTCAATATATTATAATAATATAAAATAAACCTTACAACCCGATCCTCCAATAAAATAAAAACATTGTCAACTTCTTAATGGAAATACAATTTTATGACATCGTTAATGCTTGAATTAAAACTTAAACCATATGTAAATCAAATATATATTAATAACTAATGACCTAGTAGCTGATGTTTTTATGTTCAGTGTAAAAAATATGTACCGGTTGATTTTTTTATCATTGAACACTCATTATTTCAAAAAATGTTAACTTTTTTGAAAATATTTTTTATCCTTATAATTTTTTAAGTTTTTCACTTTTTTGAATGATGACATTGGGATTTAATTTTATATTCCAAAGCAGAATATTTTTCTTAGTATTTTGATACATGAAAATCGAATTTCGGGTGAGTAGTTTATGAGTTATAAATATTCAAAGTTTAGATGAGCGGAGTGGAGTGGTACGGGGTTACCCCACGAAATGTTTGTCCACTTCACCACTCACTAAAAGCGACTTGAAACTATGTAAAAAAATATTTTCAAAAAAGTTTACACTTTTTGAAATAATGAGTGTTCAATGATAAAAAAATCACCCGGTATATACCTAATAGCGAGTATCTAGTTCTAAAAATGATCTAAGTATCGTAGTAACAATTATAATACGTCAAATGAATAATAATAAAATACCCATTATAATACTACTTATACCACAAACAAATCTAATTAAAAGCAATTTATCATTTTTTTTTTTTTTATCACACATGAAAGTCTACGCGTAATATTCTTTCAATTTCTCCGCCAATAAAATTACCTATATGTTTAACTTCTCGATGATAAATTCAGACAATTATATACGTTTGTATACATATACCTAATATATATAATCTGTTTTTATAAAACATTAGCGTCTTTAAATTTAATGATAGGGTGATGAAATAATACCAACGCGCTTAGAGATTCATTTTATTTTTAATAAAAGGTTTTATGATGAAACTATATTATACGACAAAGAAAAGTCAACTGCTGCTGATGCTTCAATGTCGGGATTTCTAAATAATATTTTGTTGACAACGCATATAGTGAGCACCGAATATTTTCAATCCCACACGGTTTCTTCACGCGTAAAAATAGTTTTCAAAATTCTTTTCGTTTTCTGTATTGAAAAAAAAATAACCAAGTGTTGTCGAACAAAGTACAATATTGACACGCAGTTGTAGCCGTCACTGTCGATAATATTATTAACTATTGAGTATAAAATATGTTAAATGTTCGACTAAGCGAATTTCAACTATATCGATATTATTGGTTATATTTAATAACAAACTGTACTAAACTTTGCATTGGTTAAAATAAAAAAAACATGAAAACAAAATAATATTCGTGTGGTCATGGGACGCTTGTGACAAAAAACCATCGTAAACGTTTTCCGATCGCCAATAAAACGCGTAAACAGAGCTATAAATATTACAGAAAAACGTTCGAATAATTAAAAAAAAAAAATTAGGAAAAAATTACTTTGGTAAGTCAAATGCAAAACTATGACGTAAACTTAACAGTTTTATGACGACTTGCAAAATACGCAACAACATAAAAAATATATTGCGTATTATTCGTGACGAACAGCCAACATAGGACATTTAACGATATGATTATTGCTGCAACTACATTCAAAAATCGACAAAAATAAATAAAATACATTAAATTGGTTAAACTTAGGTTTGACGTACACGGACCATATAGTAGCTATATGTATAGCTGATGTTTCGCATAATAATTTATGTAAGTCGGTCGACAGATGCCAAACAAACGTACAAGTACCGTCCGTCATCTTAAATGATAATATTACGCGGTACACGGTCAAAAATTTGGCTTGACAAACTAGTATAATATACCTAACCGCAAAACAATATGAAAAGGTGGGCTGAGATATATATTATTTTATTGGTAAGTGTTTATTCAGTAGAGCCCTTTTAAAAATGTGATCAGTTATCACTAAAAAATCACCTCATGTTATGATACACATAGGTAATCTATTTTTTATTTTCTATATTTTTCCATAATATTTTAAAATATATAAACACAAACCTTTCATGTTTTATATAATATTTCAATGAAAGTAGTGTCAAATGCTTGATTCTACTTCAAATTATGTTCTTATAATTAAAATTTCATATAACCAGTGATTTTGTCTTTGACATAAAATATTTAAAAAATGCTGTAGATGTATTTTAAAATTAAAAGTAATAGTAGCAAAAAAATATTCAGGTTAATTTAAGTATCTTTTTATAAATATGTCTTAACATTATAAGATGCTTAGCTTTCTGGTAGTTTGGAAATTATTGGTAATGTATATATTTTATTGCATATTTTAACACAAATAATTGCATATTAAATATTTTACTATTTTATATAGCATACCCCTAAGTATTCGTTTTAGGTTTTTAAACATAATTACGTTTAGAACATCGCAACCCCTGTGTGTCCGTCGGTCGGTTAATTATCAGTAGATAGTTACGTTTATTGATATTAATTTTTCCAATGTAATATTAGTATTCACAATTAAAATCAAAAAACTAGAAATACACTTCAATAATCACTAGAGTCTTATTCATTTAAATATTTTAATATTACAATCTACAGTTGAACGAATAAAAATAAATTAATAACGGTTTATTCAAAATAAATTCATAATAGTCAGTATTAAAAAGTAGGAACAAAAATATAAAGGTTGTTAAGTATGGAGTATGAAATTGTATTGTTGTTTATTATTTCATTGCATTATAAAATACACTTAGAAACGCTCGCAGTGAACTTGTTTACATAGGTATGACATAATATCGTCCTATATTATTATAATATAATAGTGTTTTATTATATTACCCATATCATAACTAATAGAGTTTTCGTCAAATCGCATAATAAATCTGACTGTGTAATCAAAATATGGCGGTCCAAAAAATTAACAAAATGCAGCTGAACATAAAAAATATATGTTAACTAAAGAAACGAGTAAACGACAATATGGGATCAAACGTTTGCAAACATAATAATAGGTAGACTGTTAACGTTTTTCATCACTTAACCGAAATCAATGTTTATGATTCTCTTTTAGATTATCGTTTATTCAAATCAATCCTATTTCACAAGCTTCGATCGCTGACTTAGTTTATTATTGTAAACACACTGCAGCAGACTAACATAATAATAATAAATATGTTTTTCTCTCTTTAATATCATTAATACTTATTTGTTAATATATACTCTCATTTTCTCTCTCTATAAATCTAGTTTTTAAGTCTTGACGTTTTATTGCTTTTTTTGGAATTTATTATCCGTCAAAGCGAACATCTTATACACTATGCACGATAATTGATTGCAATACGTCACGTAACAATATTTTTCAGTGGTCCATATATATATTTTACGACGTCTTTAAACGGCTGTTAGACGAATTCGAAACATCAATTATTTATCTCCGGCAACGATACTGTTTCTATTTTCAAACATATTGGCTATTTCACTCTCCACAAAACCACCTACCTACATAATATTCAGCCCATAAACAACGATTATATTATCTACCTATGATAATATCATTTTTTTTTATAATTTATAAACTTGAGCGCCAGTAAAGAAAAAAATAAACGCAAAAAAAATTATTTACGCCTGACATGCATATGGAATGAAAACTCAATAATAACTATGTCGAATTGAACAAATTGCATAATAATATATAAATAATATACTATAACATAATAGTGTTGAGATATTTGGATATATTGTTTTATAGTGGTGAGCATCGAATCCAGATACAAAAATGTATATGTAGGAGTTACAACAATGGAGCGAATACGTAATATGTGTGTTTTTGTATGTATGTTGGTGATGAAGTATTAACTATTATATCAAAATTAATATCGCACAATAAATTTACATAACATAATGACATATCGTACATTTTAAAGTTTCCCTTATTATTATAAGTAATAACTATAATATCTAGCTACCTATTATATATTCTGTATATACAAAAGAAAATGTCTTGACTAGTCAGTCAACGTAGAGCCAAAACTATGAAAATTAGAGACTTGACATTGCCATGGTATCTTCGTACCGGTAGAATGGGCTCACAAAGGGATTTCGTTTTGGTGAACTGAAATCGAATATACTTTGTATAAATATTATATGTTTGCCATTGGTTAAAGTAAACGAAATAAAAATTAAAAAAATATTTAATTAAAATTGAATAGAACAATAAACAAATAGCCGTGGGTATTTAGTAACATTGCTCGTAGGTATTCATAAATTGTGGAAAGTAAATATTTTCAAAAAGTATTGATTGTACCTTAATGTGTATTACTGTTTACAAATACTATGTTTCAATAAACATAAAATCAATAATTTATGAAAACATTCACTTGCCGCAATTTATGAATGTGGGTCAATCTTTATTAGAAAATTTTTAAATTAATATTGGTTCAAATACTATTAGTACAAGTACTGGTATTATGATAGTTTTATTTAATTTAATAAAACATAGTAATTGTAAACAGTGGTATTGTCAAATCTTAAAATCATAAACTTGTGAACAGTGAACACAATAAATATTAATATGATTATTTTTATGATATGCAACTTCTTAATTCCGGACATATTGTTTATGTAAATACGTAAACACAAACTAACAACCTAAAAAATATTGGATTTAAGTTGAATTTTAAGCTTTTGTTGAATCAGTATTCAGTTTTTTGTGCTTATATCAAAAATATGTCAAGAATTATTAAGAATTGGAAAATCATATAAGAGTAATCATTATAATAAAGGGCTCATTGCAATAACCAGGTATAAGTCCACTTTTGACAATTGTTCAGGAGAAGGAAGAATGAATTTAGCCAATAATTAAAAAAATTTTGATTTAATAATAAACAATAATATTGAGTAGTACAAACATATTTTTGTCATATTATCATGTCTCAATATATAGTTTTTCTAGTGCACATATTATATTCTTGAAGTTTGAAAGATGTGGACTTGACACGGGTTTTGCTCATTAAATTTAAATGGATATTCAAGTGTTTACTTAATATTAAGTAAAAAAAAGAAAAATAATGGTTTAAAACCAGTAACCAGTATAACTGTACACATATGCGCGGGTCGTATTAGCGCGCTCTATTTACAATAATGAGTGGTAGCGCGGCTACGACTGAACGAATAATAGTATTGTCGCTCACCGTGAGGGATCGCGTCGTCAGTCTTTTCGTGTTTGTAACATTGTCCCCTTTTTTTTTTATGATGATTTTTTCCTTGAAGAGGAAAAGGAGGAAGAAAAAAAAAAACTATTTACAATTATTTACATCTATAGTGTGTGATGGGTCATGAAGATTATTTCTTTCGTTTGTACCAAGCTCGTTTGGCAGCGATACGACGTTCGGCCCTGGTTAGTAGCGGTGTCGTTTCAGTGATGTGGTTACGTGGTGTTGTCGTGGCTGGGTCGCTGACTTTCTCTGACATTGTTGATAGTGAGGTGATGGTTGCTTCCAAAAGGTTGGTTTGTCGAATTAAATGTTCTGCCTTTTGGAACACTTCGACTCCGTACTGTCCGATCTCTTCATCGTATTTTCTTTTGTTGATGCGAGCAGCCACTTGCCTCTGAAACTGGGCCAGTTCTTTGTCATGTTTTCTTACGTCAAAATTGAAATGATCCGGCTGTATCCTCCCTATTCGCAAATCTTTCAGATCGGCCTCTAGATCGTTGCATGTCAGGGTGACCATATCTTCTTCTTCATCAACACTGATACTGGTGTCAGACCAGTAGGTTGTTGGTTCATCTGTTTCACTGTCACTCCCTAGTGCCTCTTTTATCCGTTGTTTCAGCGTGATCTGCTCTTGGATTGTCTCCTCATCGTCCGTGAATCCCTCTTCCCCAAACAGTAGATTAATTTGCTGTCGATATCTTTTCATTTTTTTATATCCTAACTAAAAGAGTTAACATTTGTATATACATATTTAATTTGTTTGACATAAAATCCGTTACCAACTACGTTTACTTTTACATAGAACATACATACATATATATATATTTTTTTTTTTTTTTTTTTTTTTTTTATTTTTTTTATTATTATTTTTTTTATTATTACTATTATTTAACACTGACATATGGCCTGACATTTCTGACGTTGTGTGTTGTCACCTCCGGCCCTTCCTGGATTACTATCGTATTGTTATCTCTTACTTCTCTGACGTAGTATGGTCCCCTATACAGAAGAAAGAGTTTACGGATTTCTTTGTCTTCCGCTGAGGATAACTTGTGCTCCCGTATCAACACTTGTTGGTTGACTTGATACTTTATGAACTTCTTTCCTTGATCCATGTTGTTGTTTCGTTGAACTGCCATCTTCTTTATTCGTTCCCTTGCTGTCTTGATCATAATTTGTGTTTCGATTTCCGGGCTGTTCGTTGGAAAATCGATTAGTGTTTCTAATGTGAGTGTTTGTTTAGGTAGGCCCATCAACTCTCGTGGTGTGTGTCCAGTAATGGAATGTGTTGTGTTGTTGATCCAGAACTCAATTTTTTTTAAGTACTGCACCCAGTTAGTGTGTTTATTATGGCAGTAGGTCCTCAAAATCCGGCCGATTTCCCTGTTGACCCTTTGTACGGGGTTCCCTTCAGGATTATATGTGGTTGTCCGCACAACCTTGATTCCTAGCCTTGTCATACCTTTTATCCAGCTATGACTGTGGAATTGTGTTCCATTATTTGTGAGTATTGTCTTGAACGTTCCATATTGAGGTATGTATTGTTTTTCAATTCAATTTATTATGCTGTCCGACCTGGCCTTCCGGAGTGGG
>NC_042496.1:35430587-35443564 GCF_005508785.2 Acyrthosiphon pisum
TATTCCAGGTGCGCAAATAAAAAAAGTGCGTCAACTTACAGGAAACACGTTTTTGTTATTTAACATTTTTTTTATCGATATTTAAAGGTTGAAATGTCATTACGTGTATAAAATATAATATTATACTTTAAAAGTTTAAAAGTTCCAAGTACCTATGAATAATACATTTATGTTACAACAAAATAACTAAATTTATTACCCACCGTATAAACACCTAATTCTGTATTATATTAATTTTTGAATATTTAATGAAATATAAGTTGTGTGACAGTATTTTGTAGTGTCCGGTGTAAGTTAAGGTCATTCATTCGTTTCATTATATCCAATATCTATTTCAATAATATAAATAATCACATTGCCAGGTAATACATAATAATTTAAAAACGGTCAGGTTTTTTTAATACCTTATCCTCTACAAATATTTAAATTACAAATGCGTTGATTTGTAGGTAATCATGTTAATCTTTATTAAATACATGTATTAATTATATAACCCAAAAATATAACAGTCGAGAATACAATATGAATATAAACAGAATTTAATAATATGACGTGTACTTTTGCGATAGTACTACGTTTATTTAATGTATAATAAAACTCGCGATTTGTATAATTACATTTGCCCATTCACAATTATTACGAGTGTTAAGGTACTTACAGTTTCTACGATCTATCTGTGATATATTTATTATCGTGGCAATAAATATATATATATATATATATATGACATACAATATTGAAAGTAATGGGTTTGATAGCGGCCTGCACGGTGATAATCTTCGATACGGGCGACGGCGGCGGCGGTGATCTCGACTAGCAATATAATTAATATGACGGCGGCGGTCGGCAGGTATAGCCCATAAACGTGTGTTGGCGATATCACAAAGCAGCGGTGGTAGTATTATCACTGTTGCGACTTGCTACGTTCTAGCTTTCCTTTATTAGGTAGCCGAAAACGGGTCGTGCAGTAACGGGTAAAACGACGGTGGGTACGGCGGCGACACAGGCGGCGCGTACGATAGCTGATAAACGACGGTGGGTACGGTGGCGGCACACTGGCGGCGGTCGGCAGGTATCTGGCTGCGGCGGCGGCGGCGAGTACGGTTCACGGTTTACCAATAACTCGTGGTAGCATAGGCCGAGTATATTCGCAGTTTTAGCCTTCCAAAAAGGTGGCCGAAAACCGCTGTAATACTAGCCAGTTACTACCAGAGTTAGTGGTAGAACGATAGTCGATGATGGTGTTGTCTGGGCTCCCTTATATGATATATTGTACGGTAGTATTGCGTGTAGACAGATTGGTATAATACGTGCGCGCTAATGCGTAGTATATGGGTACACAGATGCGCGGGTCGTATTAGCGCGCTCTATCTACAATAATGAGCGGTAGCGCGGCTACGACTGAACGAATAATAGTATTGTCGCTCACCGTGAGGGATCGCGTCGTCAGTCTTTTCGTGTTTGTAACATTGTCCCCTTTTTTTTTTATGATGATTTTTTCCTTGAAGAGGAAAAGGAGGAAGAAAAAAAAAAACTATTTACAATTATTTACATCTATAGTGTGTGATGGGTCATGAAGATTATTTCTTTCGTTTGTACCAAGCTCGTTTGGCAGCGATACGACGTTCGGCCCTGGTTAGTAGCGGTGTCGTTTCAGTGATGTGGTTACGTGGTGTTGTCGTGGCTGGGTCGCTGACTTTCTCTGACATTGTTGATAGTGAGGTGATGGTTGCTTCCAAAAGGTTGGTTTGTCGAATTAAATGTTCTGCCTTTTGGAACACTTCGACTCCGTACTGTCCGATCTCTTCATCGTATTTTCTTTTGTTGATGCGAGCAGCCACTTGCCTCTGAAACTGGGCCAGTTCTTTGTCATGTTTTCTTACGTCAAAATTGAAATGATCCGGCTGTATCCTCCCTATTCGCAAATCTTTCAGATCGGCCTCTAGATCGTTGCATGTCAGGGTGACTATATCTTCTTCTTCATCAACACTAATACTGGTGTCAGACCAGTGGGTTGTTGGTTCATCTGTTTCACTGTCACTCCCTAGTGCCTCTTTTATCCGTTGTTTCAGCGTGATCTGCTCTTGGATTGTCTCCTCATCGTCCGTGAATCCCTCTTCCCCAAACAGTAGATTAATTTGCTGTCGATATCTTTTCATTTTTTTATATCCTAACTAAAAGAGTTAACATTTGTATATACATATTTAATTTGTTTGACATAAAATCCGTTACCAACTACGTTTACTTTTACATAGAACATACATACATACATATATATTTTTTTTTTTTTTTTTTTTTTTTTTATTTTTTTTTTTATTTTTTTTTTTATTATTACTATTATTTAACACTGACATATGGCCTGACATTTCTGACGTTGTGTGTTGTCACCTCCGGCCCTTCCTGGATTACTATCGTATTGTTATCTCTGACTTCTCTGACGTAGTATGGTCCCCTATACAGAAGAAAGAGTTTACGGATTTCTTTGTCTTCCGCTGAGGATAACTTGTGCTCCCGTATCAACACTTGTTGGTTGACTTGATACTTTATGAACTTCTTTCCTTGATCCATGTTGTTGTTTCGTTGAACTGCCATCTTCTTTATTCGTTCCCTTGCTGTCTTGATCATAATTTGTGTTTCGATTTCCGGGCTGTTCGTTGGAAAATCGATTAGTGTTTCTAATGTGAGTGTTTGTTTAGGTAGGCCCATCAACTCTCGTGGTGTGTGTCCAGTAATGGAATGTGTTGTGTTGTTGATCCAGAACTCAATTTTTTTTAAGTACTGCACCCAGTTAGTGTGTTTATTATGGCAGTAGGTCCTCAAAATCCGGCCGATTTCCCTGTTGACCCTTTCTACGGGGTTCCCTTCAGGATTATATGTGGTTGTCCGCACAACCTTGATTCCTAGCCTTGTCATACCTTTTATCCAGCTATGACTGTGGAATTGGGTTCCATTATCTGTGAGTATTGTCTTGAACGTTCCATATTGAGGTATGTATTGTTTTTCAATTCGATTTATTATGCTGTCCGACCTGGCCTTCCGGAGTGGGTATACTTGGACATGTTTCGCAAAGACATCCATAATTACAAGTATATGTTTTGCTCCAAGTCGTCCCCTTGGTAATGGTCCGACTAGATCTAGCGATACCATTTCTCGTGGTTCCATTGGGATGTTATTTTTCATTGGTCCCCTAGCCATCTGATTGAATATTTTGCTTTTCTGGCATATATCACACGCCTGTGTGACTTTCTTGATTGTCTTATACATATGACTAAGTTGACAGTCTAGTTTGAGTAGTTGGTATATTTTTGTCGCTCCGCTGTGTCCATATCTTTCATGTGATTCCTTGACCAATGCTTCTGCTAGTTGATCGGGAATCATGAGTCGGTTCTTTCCCTTTTTATCGACGTAGAATAGTAATTGCTGATGTAGTTTATACGGTAACTGTGGTTCGGTTGGTAAGCGAGATACAATTTTTTGTATTTTCGGATCCGCTTGTTGTAGTTCCGGTAGTTGTTGTAACTTTCTGACGAATTCTTTGCTATATTGATCAATTATCAGTTGATTAATATATATCTGTTGATGAGTTGGTACCTGGTTTTCCACCGATTGTTTGTATCTTGTCAGCGTATCGGCACCAATATTGTTTTTACCGGATATGAATTGTATGTTAAGACGAAATTCCTGTATTTGTATTGACCATCGCATGAGTCGTGCATTCAGTAGTCTACAGGTGTTTAAGAACGTCAACGCCTGGTGGTCTGTTAATAAATATGTGGTGTGCCCTAAGATGTAGTTTCGATATTTTTTGCAACCAAATACAATAGCTAAAAGTTCTCGCTCTGTGGTATAATATCTTCTTTCGGTTTCCTGCAACGTCCTGCTGATAAATCCAATAGTTCTATGTTGTCCATTATCGTCTATTTGGTATAGCTCTGCCCCAATGTGTGTGTTGGAAGCATCGGTTGCCATATAAAATGGTTTGTTAAAGTCTGGGTATTTGATGATAATATCCTCTAAAAAATTCTCTTTAATTTTGTCGAATACCTCTTGGTGTTCTTTATTCCATGCCCATACTTGGTCCTTCTTCGTTAGTTGACTCAGCTGACCGGTAAGTACTGATAAGTCTCGGATATACTTCCGATAAAAGTTGATGAAGCCCAAAAATGCACGGACTTGTTTTTGGTTTTTTGGTGCTGGAAATTCTTGTATTGTTCTTATTTTTTCCGGATCCATACTTATACCTTCTTCTGATATTATGTGCCCGAGGAAAGTGATTTTCTTCTGTAGAAATTGCGACTTGTGTATATTTACCGTGACATTGTGTTTTTCAAACTGTCTGAAAATGGCTGTTAAATGATTTAAGTGTTCTTCGAATGTTGTTGATGTAATATGTATGTCATCTACGTATGTGGCCGTGAATTCTAATATTTCTGGTCCTAAGACTTGATCCAAAACCTTTTGAAACTCCGCTACGGAATTGACGAGCCCGAATGGTAACACTTTGAATTGATAGTTTCGTCCTCGATGTAGAAATGCTGTAATGGGTCGGCTCTCTTTTTCTAGCTGGCACTGCCAGTATCCTGCAGTTAAGTCGATAGTACTTAGGTATTTGGCTCCTTGGAATTTTAACATGATCTCCTCCATATTCATTGGGCATTCTCTGTCTGGTATTATTCGCTTGTTGATTTGTCTTGCGTCTATGCAAAGTCGGATGTCACCATTTTTTTTTTCTATCCCAATGATGGGTGACGACCATGGTGAATCGGATTTTTCTATTATTCCAAGGTCTAGCATTCGTTGTATTTCCTTGTCCATTTTGCTTAGACGTGATATAGGTATGGGGTAAGGCCGTTGATATATTGGTTCCCCGGGACTTACTTTAATTTGACATTCGTATTCTTTTATCAGTCCGGGATTGTCTGAAAATATGTGTTGATAGTCTTGTAGTAACTTTTTAAATTTCTCATCTTCCTGTTGACTTAAAGTGATGTTGGTTACGGGTTCTTCCAAAATTTCGATGGTCGTGATTTGTTTACCTTGTACTGCTGGGTTTTCGGAGAATGGCGTGATTTGTTGTTCTCCGTCAATCGACCACTTAATAATCTTGTCTGTGAAATTAATATGTGCATTATATTGATTTAGGACATCAGCACCTATAATGGCTCGTTCATTAAGATTTTCTACTTGTATAAAATTAATAAACAATTGCTTGTCCCCTATTGTGCAGCTGCAAAATAGTTGTTTGGATACTTTACATATTTTTCGTCCCACTGCGTTACTAATTTGTACACTGTTAATTGGTAATATTGGTATTTCGGCATTTGTTCTTAATATTTGGTCCGCCAGTTCCTTATTGATGACACTGATAGTTGCTCCGGTGTCAATTAGTGCCTCAATTGTTTCTCCTTCGACCATACACTTCATATACGGACTCATCGACCCATGGTTTGTCTGTATATTGTTAATTGTATGGTTAATATGTTCTCCCTCTTCGGGATCTTCCTGTCTATTTTCGGTGGTGCTAATTTGATTAATTGCTTGTCTATCTCGCCACTGTGTGTTACCTGACTCTTGCGTGTTTCTCTGAGCCTGGTATTCTCTTGTTTGTTCATTTCTTCCCATTGATCTCCAATTGCCCTCTCTCCGTGGTGGGTCTTCTCTGTTTCTATTCTGATTATTATTATTATTACTGTCCCTGTTTTGGTGTGGTCTGTGACTGTGATTATTATTATTTTCTCTCCCTGCTGTTCTTCGGTGTTCTTCTGCGCCCAATATTTTCATTGCGTTTAATATGGTGCATTCGGGTAGTGAGATTAAAATTGCTCTTAAGTATCCGGGATAATGTCCGGCAATATTACTTACAATCTCTTGCTCGGCTAGTCTTGGTACTTCAAGATGTCTTAGTTTTGTGGCCCAATATGAGAAGTGTTCCCGATAACTGGATTCATTCGGTATTTGTTTTACTCCTAGGCATTGACTCCATGTTTGCATTTGTATGTCCCGTGACCAATACTCATCTTTGAATGCATCTTGGAATTCTTGGAAGTTTGTTATTTGGAACCGTATGGTAGCAAACCAACTACCTGCTGTTGCTTTTAAACAGTCCCCTGCAATAATTAATTTTTCGTCCGTATATACAATTTGTTTTAACATAAAATATTCATTCAATCTGTTAAGAAAATCTATGGGGTGCATGTCCCTCCGACTGCCAAAAAATAATGGTTTTGTAATATCTGCAAGTGGTCCCCTGCAGATTTCTTCCTTTTTATTTTGAGTCCTTTGATTGTAGTCGTCTCCCAAATTTCGGAATGTTGTTATATATCGGTTTTCCATTTCTTCAATTGTTGATTTATATTTTTCTTCTGTTTCTTGTATTTTTTTAATGTGTATTTCTTCCCATTGTACTTTTAGATTTTGTATTTCTTCTTTATGTTCTTCTTTAATAGCTTGTATTTCTCTTCTTTGTTTTTCTATCTTCTTTGTTTGTTCTTTTATTTGTATTTCTATTTCTATCATTCTTCTTTCCCAATCTTCATGTATGTCTTCGTTTTTCTTCTTCTTTGTCATTTTGAACGATGTAGTGATTATTTTGAAATTTAAAGATGTAGATTTTTTTTTTTTATATATATATATAGGTCGGTCGGTAAAGAGCAAGAACTCTTTCGGAGTCGTGGAGATCGAGTCCAACTTGTTGGGCGCCAGTTGTAACGGTCAGGTTTTTTTTAATACCTTATCCTCTACAAATATTTAAATTACAAATGCGTTGATTTGTAGGTAATCATGTTAATCTTTATTAAATACATGTATTAATTATATAACACAAAAATGTAACAGTCGAGAATACAATATGAATATAAACAGAATTTAATAATATGACGTGTACTTTTGCGATAGTACTACGTTTATTTAATGTATAATAAAACTCGCGATTTGTATAATTACATTTGCCCATTCACAATTATTACGAGTGTTAAGGTACTTACAGTTTCTACGATCTATCTTTGATATATCTATTATCGTGGCAATAAATATATATATATATATGACATACAATATTGAAAGTAATGGGTTTGATAGCGGCGTGCACGGTGATAATCTTCGATACGGGCGACGGCGGCGGCGGTGATCTCGACTAGCAATATAATTAATATGACGGCGGCGGTCGGCAGGTATCTGCCCATAAACGTGTGTTGGCGATATCACAAAGCAGCGGTGGTAGTATTATCACTGTTACGACTTGCTACGTTCTAGCTTTCCTTTATTAGGTAGCCGAAAACGGGTCGTGCAGTAACGGGTAAAACGACGGTGGGTACGGCGGCGACACAGGCGGCGCGTACGATAGCTGATAAACAACGATGGGTACGGTGGCGGCACACTACGATATATTACGGCCTGACGCGTTTTAGCCTTCCTGCGTTAGGTGGCCGAAAACGGGTCGTGCAGTAACGGGTAAAACGACGGTGGGTACGGCGGCGACACAGGCGGCGCGTACGATAGTGGGTAAACGACGGTGGGTACGGTGGCACACTGGCGGCGGTCGGCAGGTATCTGGCTGCGGCGGCGGCGGCGAGTACGGTTCACGGTTTACCAATAACTCGTGGTAGCATAGGCCGAGTATATTCGTAGTTTTAGCCTTCCAAAAAGGTGGCCGAAAACCGCTGTAACACTAGCCAGTTACTACCAGAGTTAGTGGTAGAACGATAGTCGATGATGGTGTTGTCCGGGCTCCCTTATATGACATATTGTACGGTAGTATTGCGTGTAGACAGATTGGTATAATACGTGCGCGCTAATGCGTAGTATATGGGTACACAGATGCGCGGGTCGTATTAGCGCGCTCTATCTACAATAATGAGCGGTAGGGCGGCTACGACTGAACGAATAATAGTATTGTCGCTCACCGTGAGGGATCGCGTCGTCAGTCTTTTCGTGTTTGTAACATTGTCCCCTTTTTTTTTTTATGATGATTTTTTTCCTTGAAGAGGAAAAGGAGGAAGAAAAAAAAACTATTTACAATTATTTACATCTATAGTGTGTGATGGGTCATGAAGATTATTTCTTTCGTTTGTACCAAGCTCGTTTGGCAGCGATACGACGTTCGGCCCTGGTTAGTAGCGGTGTCGTTTCAGTGATGTGGTTATGTGGTGTTGTCGTGGCTGGGTCGCTGACTTTCTCTGACATTGTTGATAGTGAGGTGATGGTTGCTTCCAAAAGGTTGGTTTGTCGAATTAAATGTTCTGCCTTTTGGAACACTTCGACTCCGTACTGTCCGATCTCTTCATCGTATTTTCTTTTGTTGATGCGAGCAGCCACTTGCCTCTGAAACTGGGCCAGTTCTTTGTCATGTTTTCTTACGTCAAAATTGAAATGATCCGGCTGTATCTTCCCTATTCGCAAATCTTTCAGATCGGCCTCTAGATCGTTGCATGTCAGGGTGACTATATCTTCTTCTTCATCAACACTAATACTGGTGTCAGACCAGTGGGTTGTTGGTTCATCTGTTTCACTGTCACTCCCTAGTGCCTCTTTTATCCGTTGTTTCAGCGTGATCTGCTCTTGGATTGTCTCCTCATCGTCCGTGAATCCCTCTTCCCCAAACAGTAGATTAATTTGCTGTCGATATCTTTTCATTTTTTATATCCTAACTAAAAGAGTTAACATTTGTATATACATATTTAATTTGTTTGACATAAAATCCGTTACCAACTACGTTTACTTTTACACAGAACATACATACATACATATATATTATTTTTTTTTTTTTTTTTTTTTTTTTTTTTTTTATTATTTTTTTTTTTTATTATTACTATTATTTAACACTGACATATGGCCTGACATTTCTGACGTTGTGTGTCGTCACCTCCGGCCCTTCCTGGATTACTATCGTATTGTTATCTCTGACTTCTCTGACGTAGTATGGTCCCCTATACAGAAGAAAGAGTTTACGGATTTCTTTGTCTTCCGCTGAGGATAACTTGTGCTCCCGTATCAACACTTGTTGGTTGACTTGATACTTTATGAACTTCTTTCCTTGATCCATGTTGTTGTTTCGTTGAACTGCCATCTTCTTCATTTGTTCCCTTGCTGTCTTGATCATAATTTGTGTTTCGACTTCCGGGCTGTTCGTTGGAAAATCGATTAGTGTTTCTAATGTGAGTGTTTGTTTAGGTAGGCCCATCAACTCTCGTGGTGTGTATCCAGTAATAGAATGTGTTGTGTTGTTGATCCAGAACTCAATTTTTTTTAAGTACTGCACCCAGTTAGTGTGTTTATTATGGCAGTAGGTCCTCAAAATCCGGCCGATTCCCCTGTTGACCCTTTCTACGGGGTTCCCTTCAGGATTATATGTGGTTGTCCGCACAATCTTGATTCCTAGCCTTGTCATACCTTTTATCCAGCTATGACTGTGGAATTGGGTTCCATTATCTGTGAGTATTGTCTTGAACGTTCCATATTGAGGTATGTATTGTTTTTCAATTCGATTTATTATGCTGTCCGACCTGGCCTTCCGGAGTGGGTATACTTGGACATGTTTCGCAAAGACATCCATAATTACAAGTATATGTTTTGCTCCAAGTCGTCCCATTGGTAATGGTCCGACTAGATCTAGCGATACCATTTCTCGTGGTTCCATTGGGATGTTATTTTTCATTGGTCCCCTAGCCATCTGATTGAATATTTTGCTCTTCTGGCATATATCACACGCCTGTGTGACTTTCTTGATTGTCTTATACATATGACTAAGTTGACAGTCTAGTTTGAGTAGTTGGTATATTTTTGTCGCTCCGCTGTGTCCATATCTTTCATGTGATTCCTTGACCAATGCTTCTGCTAGTTGATCGGGAATCATGAGTCGGTTCTTTCCCTTTTTATCGACGTAGAACAGTAATTGCTGATGTAGTTTATACGGTAACTGTGGTTCGGTTGGTAAGCGAGATACAATTTTTTGTATTTTCGGATCCGCTTGTTGCAGTTCCGGTAGTTGTTGTAACTTTCTGACGAATTCTTTGCTATATTGATCAATTATCAGTTGATTAATATATATCTGTTGGTGAGTTGGTACCTGGTTTTCCACCGATTGTTTGTATCTTGTCAGCGTATCGGCACCAATATTGTTTTTACCGGATATGAATTGTATGTTAAGACGAAATTCCTGTATTTGTATTGACCATCGCATGAGTCGTGCATTCAGTAGTCTACAGGTGTTTAAGAACGTCAACGCCTGGTGGTCTGTTAATAAATATGTGGTGTGCCCTAAGATGTAGTTTCGATATTTTTTGCAACCAAATACAATAGCTAAAAGTTCTCGCTCTGTGGTATAATATCTTCTTTCGGTTTCCTGCAACGTCCTGCTGATAAATCCAATAGTTCTATGTTGTCCATTATCGTCTATCTGGTATAGCTCTGCCCCAATGTGTGTGTTGGAAGCATCGGTTACCATATAAAATGGTTTGTTAAAGTCTGGGTATTTGATGATAATATCCTTTAAAAAATTCTCTTTAATTTTGTCGAATACCTCTTGGTGTTCTTTATTCCATGCCCATACTTGGTCCTTCTTCGTTAGTTGACTCAGCTGACCGGTGAGTGCGGATAAGTCTCGGATATACTTCCGATAAAAGTTAATGAAGCCCAAAAATGCACGGACTTGTTTTTGGTTTTTTGGTGCTGGAAATTCTTGTATTGTTCTTATTTTTTCCGGATCCATACTTATACCTTCTTCTGATATTATGTGCCCGAGGAAAGTGATTTTCTTCTGTAGAAATTGCGACTTGTGTATATTTACCGTGACATTGTGTTTTTCAAACTGTCTGAAAATGGCTGTTAAATGATTTAAGTGTTCTTCGAATATTGTTGATGTAATATGTATGTCATCTACGTATGTGGCCGTGAATTCTAATATTTCTGGTCCTAAGACTTGATCCAAAACCTTTTGAAACTCCGCTACGGAATTGACGAGCCCGAATGGTAACACTTTGAATTGATAGTTTCGTCCTCGATGTAGAAATGCTGTAATGGGTCGGCTTTCTTTTTCTAGCTGGCACTGCCAGTATCCTGCAGTTAAGTCGATAGTACTTAGGTATTTGGCTCCTTGGAATTTTAACATGATCTCCTCCATATTCATTGGGCATTCTCTGTCTGGTATTATTCGTTTGTTGATTTGCCTTGCGTCTATGCAAAGTCGGATGTCACCATTTTTTTTTTCTATCCCAATGATGGGCGACGACCATGGTGAATCGGATTTTTCTATTATTCCAAGGTCTAGCATTCGTTGTATTTCCTTGTCCATTTTGCTTAGACGTGATATAGGTATGGGGTAAGGCCGTTGATATATTGGTTCCCCGGGACTTACTTTAATTTGACATTCGTATTCTTTTATCAGTCCGGGATTGTCTGAAAATATGTGTTGATAGTACAAATAATAGTATTGTCGCTCACCGTGAGGGATCGCGTTGTCAGTCTTTTCGTGTTTGTAACATGTTATGATGGGGTATCGTGACAAAAAGTCTGCTGCCTGATTAAATATGCCTTTTTTATAAATTATTTTAAAATCAAAACCTATTAATTTAGTTCTTAACCTATTCAATATTATTGATTCAGATTTTATAGTTTGTAATTGTATTAAATTTTTATGGTCAGTCCATACAATAAAATGTCTACCATGGAGATACTGCCGAAAGTGTGTACATCCGAAATACAGTGCGGCCATTTCTAATTCTAGTGCAGAGTAATTGTTTTGAGCGGAATTTAATTTTTTTGAAGCATATGAGACGGGATGTATTTCTTTATTTTCATTTTGCTGTTGCAAAATAGCCCCCAAGCCTTTCTTTGAACCGTCGGTTACTAATATTATTTCTGCGTTATCGTCGAAATGAGCCAGTACTGGTTCATTGGTGAGCTTATCTTTTAAATCTTTAAACGCAGTTTCGTGTAAATTTGTCCAGTTTATTGGAGATTTTTTTGTTTTAAATGTTCCTTTAGTCAATTCTGTGAGTGGGTGTGCTACCTTACTGAAATTTGGGATGAATTTACGGAAATAATTTGCTAATCCAAGAAAACTACGAAGTTGTTTAATAGTAGTTGGAGAGGGAAATTGTTTTATTGCTAACAAGCCTTCTTGTGTGGGTTTTATTCCGTGACCATTAATAATGTTTCCTAGCAATTTTAGTTCGGTATATCCAAATTTACATTTTGATACTTTCAATTTTAATCTATATTTTAATAGTCGTTCAAACGTCATTTCAAGTGCATTTAAATGTTCCTCAAATGTTTTACCGAAACATACACAGTCATCTAGATAGCAACAATTAATTCGATAATTTAATCCTGCCATAATTTTATTTATTACTTTTTGAAATTTTTGAGGTGCATTAGTTAAGCCAAAAGGTAAGCGAGTAAATTGGTAATGTCCCGTTGACGTTGAAAAACTCGTAATCTCTTTAGAATTTTCATGTAATTTTAATTGGTGAAAACCTGACATTTCGTCCAAACAAGAAAAATATTTGTTTCCTGCCAGTGTGTCATAAATATTTTGTATGATGGGTAAAGGAAATGCTTCTTTATGAGTTTTTTCATTTACGCGCCTATAATCTAAGACCATCCTATATTCTGAGGCAGTTTTAAGGTCTATTTACACACAGCAGTGACGTGACAGTGCCGTGACCGTGCCGTACCCGTTCCGGGATTCTACCGGCCGTGATTTCTATTCACATTGGTCAGTGATTCATCCGTCATTGAGTAGTGTGCATCGTATCTGCCACGATGACTTTGTTTTCGGAAAATGAACTTTTGATGATTGCTTTGATTTTGGACGAAGAGGAGGAAGAAGAAGTAGTAAAAAAAAAACGGTTATGGGTTCATCAGGCATGGAAGAAAAGGCCAACAGAAGGGGAATTTTCTACTCTATATAAGGAATTGATGGATGATGGAACAAAGTTTTTTGAATACTTTAGAATGTCGGAAAATTCATTCAACTTACT
>NC_042496.1:35443614-35471116 GCF_005508785.2 Acyrthosiphon pisum
TATTTCTTCCCATTGTACTTTTAGATTTTGTATTTCTTCTTTATGTTCTTCTTTAATAGATTGTAATTCTCTTCTTTGTTTTTCTATCTTCTTTGTTTGTTCTATTATTTGTATTTCTATTTCTATCGTTCTTATTTCCCAATCTTCATGTATGTCTTCGTTTTTCTTCTTCTTTGTCATATTGAACGATAAAGTGATTATTTTGAAATTTAAAGATGTAGATTTTTTTTTTTTATATATATTTAGGTCGGTCGGTAAAGAGCAAGAACTCTTTCGGAGTCGTGGAGATCGAGTCCAACTTGTTGGGCGCCAGTTGTAACGGTCAGGTTTTTTTAATACCTTATCCTCTACAAATATTTAAATTACAAATGCGTTGATTTGTAGGTAATCATGTTAATCTTTATTAAATACATGTATTAATTATATAACACAAAAATATAATAGTCGAGAATACAATATGAATATAAACAGAATTTAATAATATGACGTGTACTTTTGCGATAGTACTACGTTTATTTAATATATAATAAAACTCGCGATTTGTATAATTACATTTGCCCATTCACAATTATTACGAGTGTTAAGGTACTTACAGTTTCTACGATCTATCTTTGATATATCTATTATCGTGGCAATAAATATATATATATATATGACATACAATATTGAAAGTAATGGGTTTGATAGCGGCGTGCACGGTGATAATCTTCGATACGGGCGACGGCGGCGGCGGTGATCTCGACTAGCAATATAATTAATATGACGGCGGCGGTCGGCAGGTATCTGCCCATAAACGTGTGTTGGCGATATCACAAAGCAGCGGTGGTAGTATTATCACTGTTACGACTTGCTACGTTCTAGCTTTCCTTTATTAGGTAGCCGAAAACGGGTCGTGCAGTAACGGGTAAAACGACGGTGGGTACGGCGGCAACACAGGCGGCGCGTACGATAACGGATAAACGACGGTGGGTACGGCGGCAACACAGGCGGCGCGTACGATAGCTGATAAACGACGGTGGGTACGGTGGCGGCACACTGGCGGCGCGTACAATAACGGATAAACGACGGTGGGTACGGCGGCGACACAGGCGGCGCGTACGATAACGGATAAACGACGGTGGGTACGGTGGCGGCACACTGGCGGCGGCGGCGGCGGCGAGTACGGTTCACGGTTTACCAATAACTCGTGGTAGCATAGGCCGAGTATATTCGCAGTTTTAGCCTTCCAAAAAGGTGGCCGAAAACCGCTGTAATACTAGCCAGTTACTACCAGAGTTAGTGGTAGAACGATAGTCGATGATGGTGTTGTCCGGGCTCCCTTATATGACATATGGTACGGTAGTATTGCGTGTAGACAGATTGGTATAATACGTGCGCGCTAATGCGTAGTATATGGGTACACATATGCGCGGGTCGTATTAGCGCGCTCTATTTACAATAATGAGTGGTAGCGCGGCTACGACTGAACGAATAATAGTATTGTCGCTCACCGTGAGGGATCGCGTCGTCAGTCTTTTCGTGTTTGTAACAAGTTGAGCCTTAAAAAAGAACCAACAAATAGCCGACCGATTTCGACTGTTGAAGTAAGAAAAGGAAGATTTAAATAATAGATTTAACAACTATTTTAGGGTGGCTTGAACGCTATTAATAATATTAAATTTGTACCAATCTGTTTGTGATTGGTTGCATGTAAGTGAAATAAGTTACTTATTACCGTCTATTGCTAGTGGATTTCCCATATCTGATTCATTTAACCCCGGAAAAATCATTAAATAAAACTAAATTAATCTTGTATATCAAACAGCTGCAAATATGCTCCTCAAACACAGCATACATATTATTCAATAGGTATGTCGATGTAGTCCAACCTGAATATTATATTGTCTTTCGCAGAAAACTGCCATCTTACACTCAAAAACGAGGAGGTTTGCTGATGATTAGGAGAACTGTTGATGACGACGAGGACTGCTGACGACGACGAGGACTATTGACGGCGACGAGGGCTGCTGACGGCGACGAAGGCAGTTGACTACAAAGATGGCGGCCGAGGAAAACGGTCTGCTGTACAACAAGGCCCGGTCGGCGTCCATATGCGCGTTCGGTTTCCCACCTGGCAGCACCGAATACCTGTTGGCATGTGCCAAGGCGGCAGCGTCCACGCCTCCGCCTCACAGGCATGTAGGCGGCGCGGCCGCCATAGCGGCCGCCGAGGACAACAAGCGACGTCGACCGGCCGTTCGGTCGCAGAGTGCTCGGACCAGCGGTGGCCGGTCGATCCGGAAAAAGGCACTGGTGGCCGCGGCGGTGGGAGCCCAACACGGTCAGCATCTCAGCGACAGCAGGTCGAGCGTCCGCAGTGGTTACAGCGACCCAAGGCTGCATGAGTCTTCGCCCCAAGGTAATGATAAGATGATAAGATGTAATATTATTTTAACGCCTCATGGCCTTTAATTGACGTAGTACATAATGCACTACACTCTGCCTATAATTTTCTACGAATGCCTATGTCACAACTACTATTCAGTCTTCTTTTCAAAATGTCAATTTACAATGTTTGGCCAACGAACCAATATTATAGTTACTGTACTGTACTAACATTCTAAAATTAAAAAATTTTATTAAAGGGACACCGTAACCACATTTTACCATGGTGTTTCCATAATAACATGTAAAATGGACGTTCAACACTTCCAATTTTCAAATGAGCACTAACCCTTTTTTACATTTTCAAAAAAATTATCTGATAAATAATTTATAGTAGAAAGTGTTTGTTATCATTTAAAACGAAAATTTAATTTATTTTTTTATGTTCTTTAAGTATAATATTTAAAAACTTCAAAAATCATATTTTTAATAACTACATTATTGAAGAAAAAAGGGGATGAGTAATGAGTATGCTTGCAAGCATGATGAATCACCCTGTATTTTAACATATCATACGCCTGCATGATACAATAGTCGTAAAAACTCTACGAGGTTATATTTTAACTACCTACTGTCGGGTCGTCGTCGCGTGTTTATAAAATATAATATAATATAATATAATACACGTGTGTACAATAATATGCGTCGTAGAAATAGAATATCGGCCGAGAGACTTTGGCAGAGTCTGCGAAATCGGTAGGTGGAAAAACGATTTTATTCATACTTATATTATAATAATGCCCCGTGCGGGTCGTAAAATATTATACTTCCGCTCACGAGAATAATCCGCCGAACTCGCTACTATTAAACACACATAGAAGAGTGTAATATAATATATATAATGTTATACGACCAGAAGCGAAAAACTATCAGCAGCACATGAGTAGAAGAGGTCGTACATATTTTATTGGTTTGATGCGCATTATCCCCGTCGGTGGCAAGGAAACGGTCAGCAGGAAAAGTATGATAATATGTCAAAGAAAATACGCGTTTTGTCAAATCCTCATTTTTTTTGTGAAAATGCCTGTTGCTCGAGCACGTTTAAGTACTCAAAATATGTACATGGACTTCGGTGGAAAGTCAGTTCTCTATCGAAACCATCCGATAAGCGCCAGTGGACTTTTTTACTCCATTATCCAACACCACACCCTACCCTCGTTGACGTTTAAGTTTTTTTGCAGTCCAACAGACAAGAAAAACGTTCACATATAATTTACTCGGCGTACTCGCAGTCGTCGTTGTTTTAATTTCGTATGCATTCGTCCGAAAACATGTAAAAAACGTTAAGAAAAGTCCCTCCACACATGTGAATTCCGGTTTTTGGATATGCGTTTTTTTTTTTTCATTTTGTCTCATAGATTCGGACGATTACGCTCGACGGGTTTTTGGCACGCAAAAACGTGATTTTCATTTCTCCGCAATGACTGAGTTTTTAATTTTTTCTCGAGCGACAATATTATAGTAGGTAAGACGTTTTATAGCCCCACGTCAGTCGTACAACTAGTATAATATATTTATTAAATATAACATTGCAGGCTGCAGCTACGTGTATATACGCGGGACATAAACATTGGGTTCGTAAAAATCGTTATTATCTTTGTAGCGACGCCAATACGAAGACTGATATAGTGTTTTATAATGCGTGTAAGAGTTATAGTTACGATGTAAGCAAATATAATAATATGGTAGTATAATTATTTTATTTTTAAACCTTTGGTTTTTTTTTTTAATTCGACGATTTTAAATTGTTGCATAAAAACGTGCAAATACAACATTTTGCAAAAAGTTCTAAATAAAATTATAGTATATGAATGATATTATTACCACGTGTGACCCAAAACAGGTAACTATCGTTCGGCTTGCAAAGTATAATTCGGTCTACGATGTATGATTTATCTACAACTTCTAATTCCTCTGAATGATTTCCGACAATAGATTATTGTAAACTGTATACCAGTGCCGGATCTAAGTCTCGAAAGGCCGGGATGCAACAACTAATACTGGAAACCCCTTAAAAAATTGATATTTAAAGGTCGTCTGATACATTAATTACATTTTTTTTTTTTGGTATTTCGTACAAGTGAAGATGGATTTAAAAAATAAAACATTTCAAAAAGTTAGGTACCTTTGGATCGTGCCAAGTAGGAATAGAACTGTGTCAGTAGCAGTTTGAAATTGACGGGTGCGGGTAATTTCTTGAGTTACTTTTCTTTTTAACCATTATTAAATATTTCTAATAATTTATCACTTAACAAAGTTAGAAAGACTAGGTCACTAACCTCAGTTTATTCAAGCACATGATGCTTCTGTAGACGTAGCTATTTAAAAATCAAACGATGACAGTGGCTTAACACTAACAATACCCAAGATGAGAAGAAATAAAATGTTAAAATTATATTATACAAGTATCTTACATTGTCCAAAAGAGAACAGTGTCGTCGGTGCTGGTTTTTCCAATTTTCACCAATTCTATAAAATATTCTATGAAATATTTTATATTTTAGTTGCTACCTTAATTATAATACTATTCCACTAATCTACTGCCCGATACATATTTAGAGGGGCAGGGAGATTAATACGGTGTGTTATTTCGACAAAAATGACTTCTCAGGTCAAAAACTCTCACGTATCGCCCAATTTATGTAATGATATGTCACATTAAAATAATTTTTTTTTTATTATTTTAAATATTTTTCAGGCTCAAATTTGTATTTTAGTTTAATTGGGGGTACAAAAATGCGTTTGAAAAATAACAAATGCTGTACATTATTCAAATATATTCTCAGCTTCTATAATTACAATTTTGAAAATCGAGCTTTGATCTGACCTGAAAAATGTTTTCTTTTTTTAATAAAATTTTTTTTTGAAAATCTGACTGTTCTATAGGATGTAAGATTTTTTTTTCTCTAAGGCATGTTTTTGTATTAAAAACGCACTGGCTACGACGTCCTTAAACTACAGTTTCAAAATACGATCACTCCGTAATAATAGTAGTATTTTTTTTTATTTATAAAATCTCAATAATATGTCCCTTTATTATTAATTACACGCTTAACAATTATTTCTACTACAATATTCTGAAAAGTTGTTAAATACGAGTCTTGTAAAGTAGGTACTTGAGTAAAAAACTAAAGAACTTATTGTAAATGTATTCAAATACTTTTTAAGTACCTACTCAAATATAGATTTTAAATACTTTCTCAAAGTATCAATATTTAAACTCAAATACTAATTTTCAATTTCTTTTTCTTTTATATTTTAATCTTAATCAAGGAAAAAAAAAATAAAGAGTATATAATATAATATTCGTAATAATCATTAATAATTTTATATTCTAATAGTGTATAATATACTCAACTGAAATTCAAATAAATAGGCAAAGAAAACAAATTAACAATTTATAGTTACATAAAAAATAATATATGGTGTAGAACAATAAAATTATAAAAAGCATAGAAATAAAAAAAAATCAATCCGGTTGATTTATAAGGTAGTTAAATAAAAGAAAATGTTTATAAAAAACGTAAAACTATTTGAATGTATCTATGAATACATTAAAAAGCTTACTTTTTTTTCTAAGCAGGTATCAAATACGTAATTTAAATACTTTTAAAAATAAGGGAAGTTGAATTCTTTTAAAAAGTATCTTTTACAAGACTGTTGAATACAACATCATAATAATAACATTTTCTGGACAAAAAATCAGACATCATTCGAGTGCTTTGCAGAACGCATTCCTAAAAAAAGCTTATATAAAATCTCTAAATAAAATGAGGTCTTTTATAAAAAAAAAAAAATAAGCTTTATTCTTCGAAACGCGCGCATGGGGTCATGATATACACGCATAGTAGTTGATGTTATATGACAGTACACTGCCATTGTGCTTCCATAAAACTTGAGTCCTGTCTTTTACGTATATAGTCTGTAAATACAAAGAACACTGTCTTACATAAATTATATAATATTCGCGTCGCAGTCGTTTCTCAAGACGCAACATTTTTACACACATAAACGTATACCTATAGTATCCACGCGTCGCCGAGGTCGAACACCCGAAATCAGTCAAAATAAGTTAAATTTGCGTATATTTTTGTATATGTTTCAAACTATTTCGACCTACGATCAATGTTTTCATTTATTGTTATTATAATATACAATTTGAAGTATTTGTTTTAACTGTTACCCGTGTTTTAAAAAATCTTATTTTTTACTTAATTGTTGTCAAAGTTGTTATTCAAGTTTTTAAGATATTGTTTAATTTATATAGGTAGCAAAAAACTGCTGAATACTTTTTTGAATGAAAACGGTAGGAGTATCCCCACAAACAACGTGATCTATTACTCTGTCGGTCTAAACTTAAAAACCCTAATCATAAGACAAATAAAAACTGTTCATTAAATTAATATAATATTTGATATTTATACATCAACGTGTATATAAAAAATATCTAACATCGGCGGTTGCATCCGTTTACGGAAGAAAAAAATAAATAGGTTTAAATGAATTTAAACTTATTTAGTATTTAAACTAAATTTCTATTTATTTTAGGAAATATAATGAAGTCTAATGAATGGTTCGTCCTGTATATACGTTGTACATAATATTATTATACAACGCGCGCAGCAATTAACAGAAACACGGCCGCCCGCAATAGGAGTGGTGATTTACAATGGGAACGTGCCAAAATCGTCGACAACGATTGTTGTTTTTTCGTCGCTGCCGAGCCAAATACGAACGACCGCGCTACTGATGTACCTCTATATACGACAGCTGCGTGTTGTGTATATCATCAGAACCTACGCGATATTATAGATCGTACACTTATCAGAGGGCGGAAACGGAAGCCAAAAGCGGTGATTCCATGGGCGAGACGGGGGTAAACTAGGTCCCGCCAAATATATTATACTTTGCAACTCCCCCCTCTCCCTTAAACATTTTGTCGGGTTTTAATGAGACTATATTGTCTTTCGAGTTTCGAGTTTATTTCAAGCTGTTTCCTGTTGTCCAAGTCTTTTTTTTTTAATGTCGATGATTAAAATATGAATTAAAACTTATTTTTTGTCACGCCTGCACCGGTTGTTGCATAGATCCCTACAATACCTTTGCCGTAATAGATGAACGCAGAGGCTAGACAAAAAATAGTATGTGTGGCTCGTTTGGGAAGACAATTTCAGTCTTGGGCGAAATGCAGCTCTCGCCCGCACCGCGACTGAAAAAGCTCACTTTCCGCCCTTGCCACAGAATATACTATTTTGTCACGCCTGTACCGAAAGTTTAGTTGTTGAAGTGTTGGAAAGCGATCTTCTTCCGTCTAACTGGTGGTAAAGTGAAAATTCTCAAAAAGTGTCGGGTGGTAAAGTGGAAATCCTCAAAAGTGCCGGGCGGTAAAATGGAAATCCCCAAATGTACTGAGCGCACATATCAGGCGTATCCCCGCATAACCAAACACTAAAATCTATACCACGGTCCTTACAAAACATAAACTTTTGGTTATAAGTTATAACCTACATGCATGACGCATAAAATAAATAAAACCAAATCGTTTTTTTTTTCATGAAATATGGTTTTTGTAGAATAGTCTGGCTGTTCCATAGATCCCTATACAATACCTTTGCCGTGATCGATGCACGCAGAGGTGTGACAAAAAATAGTATGTGTGGCTAGTGCGGAAAGGAAATTTCAGAGTTGGGTGACTGAAATAGCTCACTAGTCACTTCTTGACCTTTCCACACAATATACTTTGCAAGACAAACAACAATATAACTATTTCCTTCTTCTTCTTCTTCAATTTTCCGCAATTTTGGTCAAAACGTCATCACATACTTGTAAATCTAAACAAAATAATGTTATTAAAAATCGAAATAACTGTGGAAAGTGAAGTCTTTGAGAAATATCATAACATTATGTTTTCTGAGGATGGAAATCTTTGGAATTGTATTGACTACATTTTTGTTCAGGTTTCATTAAAATAATTGACCCCTATTATTACATTAATTTTAACGACGAACAAAATACCAATCCGTATCAAATATTTCAATATGAATTCAATGTTTTGATGAATAAAATCAAAAATAATAATAATAGAGCGTGTATAGACTTGAAAATAGATGCTGTATGGTTTGGCAACGACACGTTTTTACAACGCTTTTAAAACGGATTTCCGGACGTCTCTTCAATCGCAGCAATCTCTGTACACACACAAACATCTACATTTTACATTTGTTATAATAAATAATATGTGAAGACGCGTATAGCATGTGTGTAAAATGTGTCCGTCTCGCTCCGTCTGCCGTCTCTCACGGAAAGACCGAATCACGTGCATATATATAATATACGATAACTTGAGCAGTGGTATATGCGTACACGACTCGCAGCCCATCGCCATTGACAAAGGATCGTCGGTTCATGGATTTATATATAGAAGCATGTCTGGAGTGGCCCTTTGGCAAAGCGCCTCGCCATTGATCCGTTGCCGACTAGGGTTTTATTATTTATCATTCATATTTTTATATACACACATGCTAGTGCGCGTACGTGAGTGCGTTATATTTTTCTTCGGTCTGTATATAAATCGTTTTATAAATAAAGTTCGCCTTTTGCAGACGGAATGGCGTTCAAACGGAAACCATCTTCCAGGAAAGTCAACTCGAACCACAGGAAATCCGGAGCATTCTTAGACGTGCCGCCGGGCGAAAACAAAAAGCTCGCGGAACCCGAAGATCCCGAAAACTCGTACAGGCTTAGGTCGTTTAGTTTTACGTCGAAAGGTGAGTTGAACACACCACGCAGTATATGAAGTACTGCATAGGCGTGCGCAGGGAGGATGCCGGGTATGCCATGGCATCCCCTGCAGGATTATTATAACCATATAGTTTTTAGTTGTAAATGTTTTTATTATAAATTAGAATCATGAACCTACCGTATCTTAGATCAATAATTTAAATATTTTAAATATTTTTTTATATTATTTTCTTATAATAAAATATTGGGAGTCAAATATTAATTTGATTTCATAATTATATTTTCATTATCATCACAGGTACCTAGGAATAATAAAACAGATTGCTAACTCATGATAATATAATTGAAATCAAAATCCACCATTTTCATGAGAATTGCGAGTTTTGCTACCAGAACATTCAAGCCCCTGCGGTTATTGCTTATTTTTATACTACCTACAACTTCGAAAAAAAGAATTTCCATTGATTAGATTATCAATTGTTTTCATTATTATATTATTATAATATTATCAAATGTCTGTAGGTTTTTATACTGTTACTTTATTGGAATGAAATCACAGTAGGTACCTACATAATATTAAATTATCGATGACAACATTATTTTTGTATTTTTATTAATTACGTTTTTATTTTTAAGCATACGGTGCATGCTCAGCATGCCTGGAGAATTCGCCACTGGTACATACTTTTCAAATTAAGATATCTAAAACCAATAAATTAGCTAAATAAAATGCATGCTAATTTTTTTCTTTTCGCATTATATGGCAAATTATTTGTACGTATTAAGAGTTTTTGGGGAGTTATTTTTTGTATTGAGCTAAATATGTTTAAAAATACCGGCATACTCTGCGAAAAAAATCTGCGCACGCCTATGAAGTACTGTACTACACTGTTTACATATTAACAAAAAACTATATGGGAAATCATTATAATGTAAATGAACCTATGTGGTTAAAAGAAAAACTGTATCGAATTAATTTTTTTTAAGATACCACGTGATATCCCGTTGTTGGTATATCAAAAATTAAGTCAGTTATATAAAAATGAAATTAAAAGTTTCTAAAACAAAAACAATTAGTAGAAAATTATTCATATTATGATTATTAGTGGATGGTTTAAACAAGTATTTTAAAAGAGATTTTAAGAAAAATCAAACTATATTTTTAAAACGAATTTTGCTCTATATTATGAATTAAAAAAAAAATCAAAATCCGATTACAGTTTCACCCACAGGCTATAGGGATGGAACAAATAATAAAGACTTAAGTTTAAAAAAATATATTGAAATTGCATACAATTTTCGTAAGTTAAAATGTTGTATAATAGCCATACGTTTTGAAACAAACAACAATGCTCAAACGTTAAAATGCACTGTTTTATGTTAAGACAACCTGCAGCCTGTATATTTTATGTAAATAGAAATATTTTTTTCTAAAAATACTATAAAACGACAGGTATTGTGAACAGAGGAGATTCATTTCGGAAACGCCGGTCGAGGAGCAACAGCCTGGCCCGAGAAGACGACCCCAAGGAATGCACGCCCCCAATCCCGTACGACAATAATAACCAGCAGGTGCAACAACAACAGCAGTTTCAGCATCAGCAGGAGCAACAACACCGGAAAAACGAATGCGGGGACGACATAACTTCGCACACGGTGTCACTGATGGGATCAAGAGGAGTGGGCAAGACCACTCTCATAAGTCAGTTTATGACTTCAGAATACATCAACGCCTATGAGAGGCAAAGAGGTTGGTCGATGTTTTCCCTTATAATATATTAATTTATATTTATTAGTTATAATATAATATTATATAGGTAGCTTATACATATTTTTACCGGCTTCTTACGATGTCGTCCTCATCTTTAAGTATAATACATTTACGAGTTATCCGAGTGATTCATTTAAAAAGTGACACTCGTTTTTTTATTATTTTTAATAATTTTAAGTAGGTACTTTAAACACTTTGCCTTTTCAAAAAAAAAAAAATGTTTATTATTTTTCTTCAGAGAAATTATTTTCAGGTTTTTAATTTTGTAAATAGAGACCCATAATTTTAAATTTTAAAACAGTATATATTAATATATATTATACTTTCAATGAAAAAGGTTGATATATAAACGTAGCATATTGAACGAATAGTTTTGTATTGAATAACAATGAGAAGTCTTGAACTATAGAACGTATTACTATAGTTTGAAGAGTATCCTTTTCTATGCCGCACTTCACTATCCGTTTATAAAACTTAAAGTAAAATGAAATTATTGCTTCAATATTGAAAAGAATAAGAATAATAACAATTCAGTATTTTATTTGCATGCAAGTACCTATAATGCTTCTAAAAATAATTGTTTCTTTCCAAAATCACTCAAAATTACCGAGTAAACGGAACGCACAGCCATTGCAACTGCATATGATGTAAATATGAAAGATATTATAGGGTTATTATATTGTTGTTTTCTATATTGTATCAATTGTATTAACTTTTTTCAACATTTTATTTTTGGAAAATTAAAGATAAACTCGAGGATAAACTAGACTTTAACCGGAAACATATATACTCCGGCCCACGAGAGAAGTAACCCGTTTCGCGCATGCTGACTGGCGGAATTCTCCCTCTTAGTGCCTTTCACTGTATGTCAAATACGTGGAGATGCGCGGATTCTGACGCGATTTGGTCGGGACACGGGTTACTTCTATCGTGGGCCGGAGTATAGCAATAATTATTTTGATTATGCAGTCGCTCTTGCAGTAGGTTAAAAATCAATATGCAACAATGGTTTCCTAAAATACATCGTTCCCATGTTATTTCTTTCATTCTTTGAGGACAATTTCCTTATTTTCCCAACCTTGGACTCTTCACAAAGTGTTATTAAATGTCAATATACCACTATAACAATCATATCAGTCGTAGCTATATAATATAATATAATATAGGTATTTGTGGTAACAATTATTATAGCCTTTTATTGTTGTCATAATAGTATTATTATTTGCCTTGGTGGTGGTGAAAATGCCACCGAAGCCGAGACGACCTATTCTCCGATAAACGGCATTCAAACATTTCAAACCATTTTCCCGACCCTTTCGCGTCGCTACGACAACCCGATTGGCGATAGAGCACTGCCACTATAACTACTATAGTGTACAACTAATACTTCTATTACTAACACTATTTCAACTACTACAAATACGATAAGTATACTGTCTACTACTATCATAAATTATCGACAACGATAAGTTGCCAGGCTCTTCGGCGACAACTCTCATTTTGAGTTTCGACATTGTATTTCCGACTAGACCAATGACGCAACTGTATCATAATATTTGCATGCGACGTTTATGACCATATATTATTATTGCTGTACTATATATCATATTTTATTATACTATATAGCGGGGCCGTTATTTTGGACTTTTTAAAAAACCCGACAATTTTTAAAGGCTGGTTGAGACAAATATTCTAACTGGTCGGGCCAAATTACAAAAACGCATTTTACTACACCCACAGGCATTGTTAATATGTGCATCTGTTTAGATCGTGTAATTACTATTTCTATTGGCTCACACATACATTTTGTTACAGCTAACGAAAAATATTTTTTTATTTATTAATGATATATAGTGTGGGTGTGGGTTACACATATTAAAATTGTAATTGTGATTGGATATAATTGTCTGTATTTTATTGTATAATATTGTAATTTAGGCTATTAAAGCGATTCTATGATTTATAAATGTAGAATTGAGTAACATCTATTATACGAGTGTAATATAATATAGTTACACAGGTAGTATATTATATTAGAGGTGAAGTGTATTTCTGAGATTTATAGAATCAAAAAATACTCGACCTGACGATTCATGGAACATTTACAATCCAAATGTTAAATCTAAACTTTGGATAATAAATTTAACCTGTTTTTTGGGGTGGATTGCCCTCCGTTATTCAAATCATAACCACATATTCGTTTACTTTTGTTCGCAATTGATTCACGTATGAATAAAAAGTTACTTATTACCTACTATTCGTCGCTGGTGAATTTCCCATCTCGGTTTCATTTGTCCCGGGTATGAAACGCCGGAGAATACAGCTATAGGATAATATATACATAATAATAAATGAATAACCTTAAATCGTATGTGTTATAACTTATTTCAGACAACTATGAGTCGTCAGTGCAGTCGGTGTGCATAATGTTGAACGGTGAAGAATCTGAATTGAGGTTTATCAATGACGGAGAAGTTTCGGTAAGATGATTTTTATTTATTATTTTAATACATTTATGAACCGTATTGATGAGCAATATATCTATAATGCATAGAAGATTAACTCAATCCGATTTCTTATATAAAGGTTCAAAAAATATTATATAATATACTAAACTTGGACATTAAAATTGTAATTCTCCGAAGATTTTTAAAAACCAAATTTAAATTTGACTACTGAAAAAAACAATAAAAATAAAATATTAATAGATAGGTATATAATAAACAATGTCCCGTTGCTTATACAGAATATTTTTTTACTTGTTTTTCTAATGTTATAATTTTAGTTACCTATGTTAGGTATAATAATAACTATTAAACTATATTTTATATAATTAATTACATAATTTATTGTTTATGTATACTTTCCTTATAATTTTAAGGCTTAACATGCAAATACATACTGATTGTACTTTTTAAATTCGTGGGTCACACATGAACTTGTAAATTATCTTCTTAAATAATAAATAAAATAAATATGCGTGTCAGAGTTGTCCACGTACTATACACGATCGACCTGCAATGATCTTTAATAATGACATCCAAAGTTACTTCTATGCACGTATTATCTGCAGGTAAACATCACTATAGCCACGAGCAACATTTAGGGGCGGGAGAATTTCTTATAAGTTGCCCAGAACGAAATTTGAATTTGCGCCAATCCAAATAAATCTACTTAATGTGTTTTTCTGTAGTCGATGTAGCCGTCAATCGTCATGCACAATATGCCATATAATATATTATATTATTTAATCATAAGCATATCTATAATTAGCAGTAGCTACTAATAACTTTTGGAGACAATACTATAGGTTTCCCGTTAATATATTGTTGCATGTGGTTTTATTTGCAAAGGATTTGTGTGTATTAGATTATGAAATTGTTAGTCGTTTGACATTTGTTTTTATTCTAAAACATGTGTAATTGTATAATTAGTAAGTACATCATTCATTTACTGACATTTTGTTGATATACGACATTAATCACGATTCATCAAAAATTAAAAAGCTTTTTATAATGTACATTATTATACAGTTATGCAATTATTTATGTGTATAGACTAAGGAAGACCGAGTGGCCGGGAGCAAACCCGCAGATGCGTACCTGGTGATCTTCTCGGTGGTGGACAAAAACAGTTTCGAAACTGCTGAGACGATTCTGAAGAACCTCCGTGAACACGAAATGTTACGATCGAGACCAGCCATATTGGTCGGCAACAAAGTCGACATGGCCAGGAGCAGAGAAGTTACGGCTCAAGGTACGCGTGTTATATTACATAGGTACCTAATAATATATTATACAGAGTGTACCATAATATACGGATGGTTTGAGTCAGGTATTAATCGTTGATGGGTGGGGATAAATGGATAGACCAGTGATAGTTGTGATGGCAGACCAATGCAGTTTCAATGGTCATCAAGTTTTGGTCCAAGACACACCATGCGTTTGCAATAGAGACATTTTTTCAAATTAACAAAGTCATTTTATCATTTCACATGTGATGACTGCACGATCAAGTCCATCTGTAGCGGAGAGGCCAATAAGGCCGTGCGTTTTCTCCCCCTCCCCCCTCTGCTTTGCATAATGTACATTATATGAACACTCAATTCACAAATTTAGAATCTATGGTAAAGATTTTTTGTTCACTCTGCCTCCCCCACGACACCCCTAAGAAATATTTGGGCTTGAGCACTAGTGTTCCTAAACTTCAGAAAATGACTATAATCAATAGTATATCTAGTAGGTATATCACTTATCGGTATAATGTTGTATCCAATACAAATATAAGAGATGTGGAATTTACCGGTAAAATTTACGTAAAATTCGGTAAATTGGTAAATTTTGGAAAAAAAATTGTTAGGTGTAATTTTTATTCAATTTTCAAACAAATCTTACGTACCAAATGTCTTACCTTCTTTAACATATTTATGAAGCATTCAAATATAGGGTAAATATTTTTTTTACCTTTTTACCTACCAACCTATCTAACCTATTCCACTATTCCTATATGACTATTGACTATAAGTCTATACCTAAAATTTTAAATGGCTCTTTGGAAAAAAACTATTACTTATTTCATCCAGAACAGAAAACAATATGTAAAATAACTCATAAAACTTGTATCAACTATAAACATAACTTCAATATCAACATAATATACTTGTATGTTTTTGATATAATTGCATTTATCAAAATAAAACAAAAAAATAATAGTTTTTAATAAACAACAGAACAAATTAATGTATATAAAAATTATACTTAACTAAAATACAGTCTCTGCATTTTATCGTCGTATTGGCTACTCTGGCTACCTAAATAAACTTATTCCACTTCTAAAAACATTTAAAATAAGGGTTCACTCATTTTTTTTCAATGGTAAAAAGAAATTACTGGGTAAAAAAAACTCAGTAAAATTTACGTAAATTTACTTTTACCCGTACATTTTACCGGGTAAATTTACTGAGCTCACATCTCTAACAAATATAATTCGATCGATTGTTAGATTTTTTTTTGTTTAAAATTCATCCATTTTATATATTATCACACCTTAAGTTATATACCTACTACTTTAGACTGGAAAAAAACTCATGCATAATAAAAATGTATATGTATGTGCGACTACAGACGCTCACGAAAATTATTAAAAGTATTTCAAACTACTAAACATAATAATATAATATTGTGTAAAAACGGTTTTTTTATTAAAACAAAATATTGACATAAAAATGTAGTGTAGTTAAGAGACTACGTATCACCCCATATATTTCATACCGTCGTTTAAAGCATATATGTATAGTGTACGCTATATATATAGATACAAAAGTCCATTATTGAAACCAACATTATTAAAAATGAAAATAATACTTGCGATTCGCGAATATACATTATTTCAGTGGACAACAATCGAGACAGTGTCCAAGACTCGCCTCTTAATAATAACAACAATACACTATATAATAATATGGAGCTTAGGTACCATTATTTAGTAATTGTACGCACACACAATATTCAAGTGCGCATTTCAGTAATCACGTACTGAATAGGTTTGTCGAGTCACCGAGAAAGAGAGAGATTACAGTAAAGTTTCATTAATGTAGTTTCTTACCGAAAGTGTTCAGATATAAAATCCCCGTTCTGTTATAAATCAATATGGAGGAGGTATATCTTTCTTATCTAAACATCATCGATTATCCACTATAATTCTAAGACTAAAATTATTTTAAATATTAGGAAATACCATTTTTAATGGTACAATAACAATGCTGGCGTCTTTACAGCTAATGGAAGAATTTTATAAAAAAAAACTTCATAAATGTCAAGTCGATAAAAGGGATTATGGTGACAGGGAGCATAGCGAGAAAATGTCCTAGATTCTTTCATTACACAATTTGTGACCGTCTAACGCCAATTTATTTTCTCCTATTCGTGGGACACATCAAAAATGTTTCACAATACCACAAGACAAGTTTCGTTCATACGTATAATTTGATATTTTACTATACACAATGACATTTTTAAACATTTTAAGCTATTTTCTATTTATATTACACACCTATTCATATGTACCGCTTTACGCTAAGTCGATATGATTCAAAAGTTAATAACAATAATGTTATATTGTGATACAAATATGAATATATGATATAGAATTATAGTGATTAATAATACAATAAATGCAATATTTTTATCAAAAATTAATTTAGCTTACTAAAATAATTAGCGTTATAAGTTATAAATATAGAGGTAGGCAATGAAACATACTATATTTGATACTAATAAAGACTTACAAGAGCGTCTCCGCTCAGAATCGTTTTTCGTGTACACTCGACGCCTGCCACTGCAGTACAGTATATTGCTTACTTAAGTAGGTACTTGCAAATTTATTTACGATTTACAATCGTGTACTGAGTTAAGTGGTAATAAATAGTTAAATATATTTTTTAATGTATTTTATTTCAAGTATTAGAAATATTTATAATCTATACCTGTACGGATGTACCTAATACAAGACAAGTATCTATAAGTAATACTAATGAAAATAGGTATAATCATTACAATGAAATTAAGTGACAAATGGTTCGAAAAAATATCCAATTATATTATTACTCTACTGGGAAAATGCGCATGCTTAGTTCCTTAAAATATATGTATAAGGTGACAGATGTATTTATGAGCTCAAAAGATATTGGATTGAAAATCAAAGAATTTTAACAACGTGTATAGACTTATATGGAATCGTTTGTAAGGTTTAGACTTTAGATGCTTGTTCGGGGATAGTCGAATATAGAACATGAATGAAAAATTAAATATTAACTCTTATATGACCACTATAATAAGGAGTTAAAAATGCATAGGTACCCTCCACTTCCAAAAAATAAATAGTACTTCGGAAGCTATTTACGTTTACTAGATAATAAAGCATGATTCGCAAATTTACTTTCAAACAGTCTAAAACTAATTGTTTACATTATTCTTTACACGGGGCAAAAGTTTCAAGATTAAAAAATGGTTTTTTTTTTTAACGCGTATTATTGTTCACCCTTTGAAAATAATAAGATGGATAGGTACATCAAATCTAACAAGATCCTATAACAAAGGCGCTACGAAAACATCCTGATGAGAAATTGTGTTTTTGTTTATTATTATCATTAAATATCATATTTACTAAGACTTTTTTAAAGCAATATCGAATCGACAACGCTTTTTTGTCGCGCCTGCGCCCAAAGTCTAGTTTTCGATGACAGTTGAAGCGTTGAAAAGCGACCTTTTTCTGTCCAGCGGGCGGTAAAATGGAAATCCCCAAAAGTACTGAGCGCACATATCAAGTGTATCCTCTGCACAACCAGACACTAAAATCTAAATACCACGGTCCTTACAAAACATAAACTTTTGGTTACATCTTATATTCATATTATAACCTCCATGCACGACGCTTAAAATAAATAAAACCAAAACCAAATCATTTCTTTCGTGAAATATCGTTTTCGTAGAATTATAGTAGTTGCATAGATCCCAGCCTTCATTACCTTTGCCGTGTTTGCGTGATCGATGAGAGCAGAAGCGTGACAAAAAAAAATAGTATGTGTGGCAGTCCAATTTCAGTTTTGGGTGAAATGCGGCTTGTGCCACACACGGTCGCCCGCGACTGAAATAGCTCACTTCCCTCCCTTGCCACACAATATACTATTTCGCTGTCTATTGCCACCCCCATCACCGCAAACCAAGTTGTTCTAACAAATGGCCAACGTGCCACATAATAGCCAATTGATAACAGGCAATGCCTATACATATAATTGTGTACATCCCGCATCCACCAACGTTTTATTGTTCATAGCCCAAATAAATAATGCTATATGCGTTCAAAACATCATCAAAAGTAATTTTGGAAGAGATAACTACCTATACATCTCCTTCAAATACAGTTAGTCTTAGACGAAACAAACCTTATAATACGCTGTATTATAGGAGATATCAAGTGTATCGGTGAATCTTGACAATGTGTAGGTCACTGGTTAGGTTAGATCATTCAGTTTTTACATTTTGACGAAATCGGATATTTAAACAAAAAATTACGATTTTAGTTATTTTGTTGTATTCATGTGGACTTGACATTTTCACGTAGGTATATTATTATATTTTACTTTACACAGTGAAAATATTTCGATTAATTTTAGTCTAGTAATAATCTAATTATACCGCACTATAACAGTACATAACCTATATTATAGTTATGTGATATAAAAATGTATTAGGTATCTATTGTAATAAATAATTAATTAATAATATATGCGATGTTTTTAACAAACATTATTTCAACCTACCACATAAGTGCTTAGCTAGGTAATGGTAAAATAAATTACTAATAGTAATGTAAAATAAATATAATAAGATAAAGTCTGACAGACATAGTCTTCGCTAAGAATATATTTCGTATGCAATGATTACCTATTATCCTTGAATTCAAATTTAACACATCCATTACTGATTACAGAGACATACTCAATGTCAAAAGTAGGTACTCTCGTCTCTCGACAACTACTATACAGCAGAACAAGTTCTCCGATTATTTTTTTTTTATCTCAATTATTTTAAAAATAACTTTCTTTTCTCTCTACTCCACCTCCCAAAAAAAAAAAAATAAATATCAACTTGATAAATTTTCTACCTGTAACCAACCTTTAAAGTTGAAGATCGAAGCATTTACCCGCTATAAAAACTGCAGTATAATACAGCAACAAAAATTATCATAAACATACATGTCAATATAAAACTATAGTACATTCATCGCTCCACTCAGAATCTATAAAAAGCCTCTCGTTAAATCGAGAGCTAACGACGTCGAGGAGTTTCAGACAAGGTCATTGCGTCGCACTTTCGGGGTAATCCATTCTACCGCAGCCACACTTATTCTGTCAATTATAATAATTGTTATGTTTTTAGTTTCGATGAACAAAAATCTAAGCCTATATAAGTGCTTAATATACAGGGTTATTGTTAAAACCGTGATCTGCATGATATAGACGTGGTTGCGTCCGGTTGCTTACCTACTGTTTCCCAACAGGAACGGAACGACCGAGTATAGCTGAATTCGCATTAGGTACCTACCTTATTTACAAGGGACGTCAACGATACCGTTACGGCCGAGTCGAAACAACAATATAATATTATCGTATATTATAATATTGTATAGATCGCTTAATAATAACGATAACAACAGTAATAATGAGATATTATTATATTATACGCGGAGGCCCAGCGCACCGTTAATTATTATAATAGACAACGCGGTGAGATTTGTGAAACAATTAAAACCTATACGCACGGCGGCGACCCGAAACAAAAGAAATCGATACGCACCCAACGGTATTATGATACTATAATATATTATTATAATAATATTATATTAATATAGGTTATTACTGTTATTAGGTACCTATATAATCTCAAGCGCAATTCACGGCGACGTCTCTGTCGCACGAATGCAAGAAAATCTCATTCGTATAGGTACATAAGCAGTTATAACCTCTCCAACTCTAATTAATACTTATCTACTTTCGATCAGTATATGTACGTCTCTTTGATATGGTCGCCCCCTTTTTATTCTTAGACTATGCAACTGTGCATTTATAGCATTTTATTCATGATATTGCTAATGATGTTTTAACATTTCATTTCAATTTATGCGTAGTTCAGTAACAGATTCGATAAAAAATATTGCTGTCGAGTGAAACGAGCGAATTCGCGTTAGATATTATACGATGTTAATAATGATATTTTTGATTAAACATTCAAAATGGTAATTACACGTTAATAATAATAAATAGGCAATAAAGCTTGTTTTTACGTTTTAAACGTTTCTTGGTTTTAATGTTTTTTGTGCTATTACCAATTGTCAAGTTTTTATTTTATTATTGAAAAAATTTAAACACGCAACATCACCGATAAAGTTATATTTACGATTTAAATTTGGTAAACTGCCGAGTGATGATTTTGATTGGCATTAAACATTTTCTTTGCAATTATGTTAGTATGTGTCACATCAATAGTAATGACGAGCATAAGTGGCTATACTTGCAATTCGATCATATTTCATTATTCTTAAAAATTCTAAAATATCGTCTCTTCGAGACCATTAAAAAATTGGCGCCTACTGCTTGGCATGGCTTATGGAATCAATTAAATGTTACAAAAGTCACGTACGTACCTATAAAATGTGAACAAAATCTTAGATATTGGTTTTGACAGGTCAAATAGGTGTAAAGATCAGTTGGGATTGTCTTAATCTTGAGTTATAACTGAACTATTTTTTTCTGATGTTTCAAAAATTTCAAAAAGAGGGATTATGTGAACTAAAAACCTTACCTTACCCATATGTTAAAAAAAAAATATTCATTACCTACATATAAAAAGTTATATATTATTATTAACAACAATATCTGCTGCTGCAATCCTACAGTCATAAATAGTAAATAATGCTATGATAGTAACTTTATAATTTAAAATTTACAACCGTCGGCAATCGCAAAAATCAACCCAAGCATTAAAAAAACAACGATTTTTATAAACCTACCCAAAAAAATGTTCAAGAAAAAATCCACACATTGATAAATTAAAAGTATATAATATATGTTCAAAACAAAAAAAAAATTATATAAGAAAAAGGCTATCGCTTTTCAAAATAACGATAGTTCACTCAACGAATGGTTATGCATACTCTTTGAAAAATCAAAATTACAATAGTAATAATATGTTTTTAGGATATCGATTATTCGTTATTTTTTATTATTATGAAACGATAATACTATGGTAATAACAATAGATAAATGTTTTTCGTTTTTCGTACAGAGGGTAGATACTTGGCGTGCACGTGTAGAGCCAAGTATATTGAAGTGTCGGTGGGCATCAATCACAACGTCGACGAGCTGCTGGTGGGCATCCTCACGCAGATCAGACTCAAACGGGCTGACAGTGGTGAGGGACACGACCATTGGTACAAAAACCGAAACTTTATAAAAGCCAGCCTCAAAGCCAGACAGATGTTCACGTGGGTGTTTGGCAAGGAGGACACGAAAACGAAAAACTGTGAAAATCTCCAAGTCCTCTAGTCGGCATGTCAACAACATTATAATATTAGAAGAATAATATGCATAATATTTATATTGTAGGTATTATCTGGTATACTATCATATAATTTTTTAATTCAGGGTTTTGTTTTTTTTTTTTTAAACTATTTTATACATATTATTATATTATTTCGTGTAGATAGGTTCGCTACGATGAGTGGGATCATATATTATAAAATATTTTACTATCACTGTTGTTTTTGTTAGGAATAATTTAGTATTTTTAATGATATTCTTTAAATTGATATTTTCATTATTTGTACCGCCAATAAAAAACATATTTTTTAGTAATTCACAATAATATGAACACACATGCGATATGGACTACATAGGCAATTATATGTATACCACAAGATGTCTTTATGCGTTAGTCCTTCTAAACTTCATCGTATACTATACCGTCCGTCTACTATATTATTATCGTGTAATATTATATATAATGTTTATTATATATATTTACCTTAGGGTCATCCACATTTTGCGTTAGAAAACAGGCGGAGATATGGGTTTATTCAAAATGTAATCCCCACTAATTTTGGATTAATGTGCCATGTGCGGACGATGGATGGAGCTATAGCCAACGAGGAAGTATTAAAATGTCTAATAAAATATAATCGATGGTTAAAACATGAAACGGTCGGTTTCTTTAGAATTTTTAAAAATAAACATAAATTCTGTCCTCAATATACCTACTGATTCTTAATACTCTAGAATATCGAAATAAGTATATATATACTTAAATTAATAATGATTACTTTTTCAAAAGAACTTTTTTATTATTCCAAAATAATCGATAAACAACAGAATATATTGATTTCAGTTGTACGATATTATATTATCTAACATAGACTAAATAAGACGATATATAATTTTTAAAAGTAGGTACTCACTAAAAAACAGTTTTTTTTTTTTGTTAATTAATTGTTTGTTGAAATCGTATTTTCTACTTTTTTTAATGTACATAATATTATAATATAATATATATATTTTTGTATTTTCATTTTTTATACAGAATTATTATGCCCTGACTATATGTGTATTTTATAGACATTGATTATTTTGTTATATATTTACCCAATACATATTTTGAACTAACAAAATTGTTTTTTTTTTATCTACGACATGAAAATTCCAAACAATCCAGTGTGTATCGTAACAATTTTTACGAGATAAAATACTGCACTAAGCTATCAAACACAGATAACAATACAATGTTTTCAAATACTAATGCAGCGACATAATTGGGTAAAAAAAACTGTTGGATAGGGGGAGGTGGGGGGGGGGGGAGAGACAAAACAATTTACTCACCAAAATCGAAACCATAAACTATAATTGTTTGATATTACACAGTATTAAAACTTATTTTATTGGTTGGAAATAAATTTCAGGTATTCCGCCGCCTATATCGTTAAAACATAATATTAAGTACTCATTACCTTATACATAATCGTTATCAATTTAAATATTTTACTTTTTTATGACAAGTTGCATATTTTTAAATTCCTTATCCTAAAACTGAAAACGGAATTGTTTTTCGGAATACTTCAATACATAAAAACAATTTTCAACGAGTAGTTAAAGAGTTATGACAGTGTTCAAAGTTTACCGGAGTGGAGTGGTACAGATAGTTGCCCCACAAAACGTTGGTCTTCCACTCCGGTATTGATACTCTAAATACTTATGAGTTATAATAGTTATAACTAATAAGCTAGGTACCTGTATAATACTTGTCCGAAATGGGTTATTATGAATCAAAATATACTCTGAATATTATTCGGGTTCGAAGGTAAAAATGTACGTCGTCATTCAAAATATAGTATACTTTGTTGACTGCGTTTTTCATACAAAACTTGAGAAAAACGATAGCGATAAAAAACAGTTGAAAATATAATTTTTTTTTACAAACTCGTTGTTTCGTATAATTACTATACCGGGTGATTCTTTTATCATACAACACTCGTTATTTCAGAAAGTGTACATTTTTTTGAAAATATTTTTTTACATAGTTTCAAGTCGCTTATAAAACAATGTTTTTCTTAAAAAATTATATTTTTAAATATTTTTCGTCCTTATAATTTTTTAAGTTTTTTAATTTTTTGAATGACAACATTGGGTTTTAATTTTATATTCCAAAGCAGAGTGTTTTTCTTAGTATTTTGATACATGAAAATCGAATTTTGGGAGAGTAGTTTATGAGTTATAAATATTCAAAGTTTAGATGAGCGGAGTGAAGTGGTACGGGGTTACCCCGCGTAATGTTTATCCGCTTCTCCGCTCATCTAAGCTATGAATATTTATAACTTATATATTATAAGCGACTTGAAACTATGTAAAAAAATATTTTCAAAAAAATGTACACTTTCTGAAATAATGAGTGTTCTATGATAAAAGAATCACCCAGTATTGACATTATACCTATGTAAAAGAAATATTTTTTTAAAAAAAACCGTAAGTGTATTCCGAAGCAATGATCGTGTATTACCTACGTAAACAACGGATCTCACCGTATTATATTATCATATTATTATTATGTACATTATGCATATAATTCGTATCTAAAACAGGGCGCAAATGCACTGCACTTTCACGGCGGCGTCTCGCAATAACGACGCCATCGCGATTCTGTTTGTACATATATATATATTATTTTGTACAACGATATCATAGTAGCAGTATTATTATTATTGTTACTATTGTATCGACAAACGTGTATACGCTGACCCATTTTCGTCGGAAGTCGAGAGGAGCTGCTCCTATACAGTATATATTGTATACAGGATATAGCTACACGCCGTGTGTGCGCGCGTGAGTGCAGTAACGCCAATATTGTTTTGCATCCCATTGTTTCCCCATTTAAAACGTTAAGTTTCTACAAGTTAGTCCTCGGGTCAAGAGCAGAGCTGTGTACGTTGGGGGGGGGGGGGGGGGGGCGTCGACCGCCGTCAAGCGCGCGTCGTCTTCTTTCCCACCCCCCACCCCCTCCCTTGCACACGATATCGTCGTGTCCGCGTAAAATACTATCGTTTGTGCGCGGAGTCGATGTACATAAATACAATACGCGTCGTACAATAGACAATGCATCGTGTCGGTAGGTATATTATTATGATTAAATATATAATGCACTTTTGTTTCGTTTAAGTGTGCGTGTGAGCGGGAGCGTTGCAGCGGTGCACCGGAACCGAGCATTCCGCTATTACAGTGATGTGTAGGTAATCATATTGAAATGTTTCGTAAAACGGAAGACTAGTGGATTTTCAAAACCGACCAGCTGCTTTCCGGTTCCCTAAAAGTGCACTGTTGTCCATTTGTGCGCGTCCCGTCCTTGAATATTACAGAGCCGTATTTTTTGAGCCCAACGCTGCCCGTGAGCTACACCTACCAACTGGAACGTGCCCAACGTGAGTTCCGGACTTCACACCGGCACATATTGTGCAGCTGTCTCCGTCTTACACAAGTACGACGCGGAAAAAAACGAGTTTACGCGGTCTGATTAGATGAGCTCGTTCGATTTTAGCGTAAGAACAAAAAACACCGATGACAAAATTAAAAGATGACAATATTTTTTTGGAGGACAAGACGTCGAGTTTTTTTAAAACAATTTTAATTTTGAAAAAGTTAAAGACATTTTAAAAATGTTGAAATGTTCGCTAAACGACATAATGAATTTCTATAGCGTACCCGGTGTGTAAGACGGAGACAACACAATATGCGGGTGTGACGTCCTCTTTAAGTGTACGTCATTCAGGCCATCGATTGATTGATTGTCCGCCACGACCGCAATCCAGCACCTTCGTCACCTGAACTTGGCCACGGTGGCCGATGGACGAGTTCAAGCCAACATAACATCTGAGTTTTTCCAAACTATTCGTATCGACGTAAATGCGATTTTCTCGGTTTTTAATTCCCGAAGTGTTTTCCCCTTCCAGATCCTCTTTGTTCTGCGAATTATTTATTTGACAGTCCTACTCTACGCGCGAACGATGAGATTATAGACAACGAAGATCCATCATTGTTCCTATTCGGGTCAGCCAGACCAGCGGACTAACCCAGTCACTGCAATAATATTATGAGTGGCAGAATGACTGTAAATGATTATCCTTATGTTATACCTAATGTGTTACCGTTTTAGATTCTGAGTGGAACGATGAATGTATTGATTTTACAATGATGTGTTTTATTTTTTTATTTTTTTTTGTGTCTGTCATCACCTTTTAGGACAGTAAAAGTGCTTGGATTTTCTTCAACAGTACCTTTTCTGATAGGAAAGTGAATCTAGTTGGTACTTTGGGGGGTCAAAAGTAAAATTTTTCCAATAGTTTTCAAAAGCGCCGTGAAAAACAAAAGAAAAATTAAGGAAAAACGGGAATTTTTACGCAAAATCTGTTTTCGAGAAAATTGATTTTGGTTTTTAGTGTAACTTTAAAACGAATGAATGTAGATACATGAAATTTCCACAGGTTGTTTAAATTTCCATTTTCTAAAATTTTCAAAATATTTTGATTTGTTTTGAGCTGTTTACGAACAATTTCAGTTTCCAATTTAATTAGTTTTTTTTTCTATGAATGTCAATAAAACTTTATTTGTTGAGTAAAAATACTTAAAAATTTAATACAAGACTCCTACTATATTGTTACAATGACATTTGAAAAATATTAAAAACCCTTAGTCACAGTTTTTTTTTTATTAGCATTTAAAGTTCAAAAATAGACAAAATATGTAAAAATCACGAAAATTAGCAAATTATTTTGAGTTAATAATTCGTAAAAATTTTTCTTTTTAAAACTAAGATTTTAAAATATAATACAAGATTCCTTATAGGATAATCTACCTTTATTTAAAAAAAAATGTGTATAAGAAACTCAAATTAAATTTTTATGAGCGTTTGAAATTCATATTTTTACAACATTTGATATTCACTCGATTTCTTACGTAACGATTTTCTTATTTTGTTGAAATTAAAAAACGAGTGACTGTAGAAACTTGAAAGTTTCACTGAACGTTTATATTAGCATTTTCTATATACAATAAAATTTTGAAAATAATTTGACTCTTTTTGAGTTGTTTACGGACATTGTAAGGTTTCAATTTTTTTAGTTTTTATTTCTATAAATATCAATAAAGTTTTATCTCTTGGGCCAAAAAGTGTAAAAAAAATGTTCAACTTTTATATTTAAGGATTGAAAATTTAAAACACGATTCCACGTAAATAGTTAACTCTGTTACCAAAAAATCAAAAAAATACATAAGCACAGTTTATTTTTATAGTCATTTTAAGTTCAAATTTGGACGTAATTACATATTAAAAAACCTAGAATAACTATTTTAGTTATTTTCTTATGATTGTATAATATTATTCGTGAGTACTTGAAACTTCTAAAGTATACTTTTATATATCCATGATAGTATCAGTGTGTCACGGTTTGTTGTTTATGTATAACGCGTTA
>NC_042496.1:35471166-35492348 GCF_005508785.2 Acyrthosiphon pisum
TTAAAAAAAAATGTGTATAGAAACTCAAATTAAATTTTATGAGCGTTGAAATCATATTTTACAACATTGATATCACTCGATTCTACGTAACGATTTCTATTTGTTGAAATTAAAAAACGAGTGACTGTAGAAACTTGAAAGTTTCACTGAACGTTTATATTAGCATTTTCTATATACAATAAAATTTTGAAAATAATTTGACTCTTTTTGAGTTGTTTACGGACATTGTAAGGTTTCAATTTTTTTAGTTTTTATTTCTATAAATATCAATAAAGTTTTATCTCTTGGGCCAAAAAGTGTAAAAAATTAATACAAGGCTCCTGATACATTGTTACAATAGCAGTTGAAAAATATTAAAAATACATAGGCACAATTATTTTTTATAAGCATTTGAAGTTGAAATGTTGACAACATTTATCAAATTTAAAATTGAATAATTATTTTGTAGTTAAAAATGTATAAAATGTTCAACTTTTATATTCAAGGATTGAAAATTTAAAACAAGATTTCACGTAAATATTTAATTCTGTTACCAAAAATTCTAAGAAATACATAAGCACAGTTTATTTTTATAGTCATTTTAAGTTCAAATTTGGACGAAATTACATATTAAAAAATCTGGAATAACTATTTTAGTTATTTTGTTGTGATTGTATAATATTATTTGTGGGTACTTGAAACTTCTAAAGTATACTATATTATATATCTATGATAGTACCACGGTTTGTTGTTGATGTATAACGCGTTACCTAATAGATATTGTGATATGATTAATTTGGAATTTATTGTTGATACCTATTATAGATCAATTTTTTTTTAATACTATAGATAAGTATACCTATAATATGTATGTCTAATAACTAGACTGACAAACCGTCTCCGCTCAGAATCGTTTTTCTTATACAGTGATATTATATCATTGAATTCAAATTTAATACTATCCATTATACAGTGACTCACTTGTAACCTACTGTACAGCAGAGCGACATCCACTTACCCACCTTTTTTTAATACTATACTTACCTATGTAATTTAGTTTTAAAGTGATGATCCGTAATGTTGGGCTGGATCAGTTATCAAATAAATATTATAATTTACTAAAAATTAAGTGCTCTAGCGTTGTATAAACAAATCAACTTTTTTTTTTATTAAAAAAAAAGTTAACGAAAATTGTGTATTAACTTTTAACTTAAATGAGTTAACCTATAATTAAATTAACTTTTAACTTTTTGTTATTGGTGCATATTACTTAACATAATTAAGTTAAAAAAAAAACCATTAACTTGCCCAGCCTTGCTACCGGGTAATCCATTTAATGCAAGACTACACTCATCATTTTAAAAACTATTTACGGTTTAATTATTATAGGTGTTTTTTACTCAGCAAATGGTCCACTACTACCTATAGTAATATATAAACTACACGTCTAAAATTTGATTTTTTTATAGATCGAAATACTCTGAATAATATTTTATTTGGGATATGAAATTAAAATTATTGTATGTTGACTTTCAAAAGCGTATGAGCTAAAAAAAATAATTACGATAAAAAACATAATTTTTTCCAAAACCGTTCTTTTGTACCTATATAACTACTAAAAATTATTGAAAAGAAATATTTTCAAAAACGTTAATGTTTTCTGAGTGTCTTGCGTTAAAAGGATCATCCCGTAGGTAGGTATGTATATCATATTATATACCTTATCGACGATGTTTTTAATGGATGCACGTGAATGTATTTATAATTATATTAATTCGAATAATCACGCAAACGTCAGCGCGAATCTTGCAGTTTATATTTTTTATTTATTTTTAATCAGATCAGTTTTTCCCCTCGAAATACCACATATAATAGAGCTTTTTACAGATTTGCGCACTATATAGGTACTTCGATTGATATCGTACTATATAATTTAAAATTTCATTCTAGTATCGCTAAACGAATAACCTATAGTAGAAGATAAATTAAACGGTATTATAGGTACCTACATATAGTCATATTATAGAATTAACGTACAGAGGTATCTAACGAGGCGAGAGACTAAGTCGAATTTTTTTTTCTCTCTCAAAGAAACAGAAACATCATCATTGTGTAAGTGTATATGCAAAATTAAAAAGATTAATTACTTACACCCAAGACAAGCCGAAATAAAATCGTGATTATAAGCGGGAGAATTCACCAAGAAGTCATCGCTTATTAACTATTACAATTAATATGGATCACGATGCATAATATATTATAGTCCTATCGTTTCGTGAATTAAATCGTTTGTACAAGTTAGAACTGTTGAACATTTACTATAAGTTATAACGTTTTAACTCATAAGCATATATGTAAAAAACAATATTTTTGACAAAAAATTGGTTTATTACTCTATAAAATAAAAAAAATCGTATATTATTTTATCTTCCACATAATGTAATTGCCATGAAAACGAAAATATTATAAATTATTATTACTAATTAAATACTTGAACTTTCTGTTATTTAAAAAAGTTTTATACAGATAATTTATCCCCTACATATTTTGTTTTCAGATATTTTAAATTACGGATGTTAAACTTCAATATGAAAAGGGGGACCCTATGATCGGAGGGAGGCGCGAACCCCTGAAATGGATTATCATGTGCCAATGGGTGATCTTGCGCACTCTCAGGGGGTTGGTGAGGCCCTAGTGGCCTCATCGTATATTATACTTTTAATTCTGAATTTGAGCAATGAACATACAACATAATTATTCGATTAGTTCTAAATATTATAAAATTAATATTGTTTTTATATTATATATTAATGTTATTATAATGAATTTCGAACTACGCGTAACCCCACATGCTATCAACGCCTAGGTTGCAGAGACGCCAGGTAGATCCAAACAGACAATACTTGATTCGGGTACGGATGCACATAAACGGCTAGCGCGAACTCCACCAGCGGACTTTCATTTAGGTGCATGCCCGTCGACTGTATGGCGTCAACTAATACTTCGGTGTTGCTGTACGGTCTGTTGATAGGAAAACCACACATCTAAAACAATATATACACGAGCGTGGTGTTATTAATAATACGTATGAGATATTAAAATAAACATAATAAAATAGGCACACAATCTGGTGCAAAAATCCTAAAACATTTAAGGGCAGCGAAGTCTCCACAATATTTTCGCTTGATATAACAAGAAAATTTCTGAACAGCAGTATAAACATTTAGAAGGACCGAAGTGATGTTATGTGGATGACTATTATGTACTATTATATACTATTATGCACTATCAAAATGAAAAGTTAGAAGGCTAAAAATACAAAGTAACTGTTCAATGCAGTGGCGCCGAAGTTTTTAAAATGTGGTCGGGCAATTTTAAAACTTCCCGGCCTCAGTATCTTAATTATTTAATATAGAGGTACCCTAAAATACATTTATTCATAATCACGGTTTAAATATACTCATGCTCATTTTAAAGTTATGAAGTAAATAAAATATGGCAGGCCACGGCCCGACGTCAGCATGCACTTCGGCGCCACTGGTTCAATGTTATCAATGTAATTGATAACATTATAGCATGAGAACATATATTTACTTTTTAGATTTCATATCAATAATAATGATTACCAAAGTATATTAAATAATAAACGGTTCAATTTACTTAAGAGGATGCCAGCACACTATTTGCTTTCTCTCTCTGACTCACGCGGAACATGACAAATCTACGTTTAGCAAAAACGACACTATGTTCTTACATTTAATATTACAGTTAACTCAATTATCAAAACTTAAATTAAGAACATATTTATCTGTATCCCTTCGTTGGTTTTTTATGATATTTTAGTTAGTGTGTAAGTTACATGAGCGTGTAAATTATTATAATTTAAAAATGCTTATAAATTGTATAAAAATTAAAATATTGTAAAATTGTATATTCCACAGTTAATTATTTCAAATCAACACTCACAAATAATCATCGAATAGATGATGCTTGTTTTTCATTAAATATTTAAAGCTAACAAAATACACACCTAATATCAAAATAATTTTAGTGATTTTTCTTTAAGCCCCATGACACCAAGGTGTTTTTATATTTATTTACGTACCTGAATATGAAAATATTACCGGCACTTAATTTTTTTTTTTAACTTTGATTACAAATGTTTAGCACTTGATCCAAAAAGGTTTAAACCCTACACTATTTATATATTATTATAGTCCACCCGACTGCTTCCCGGGCCTTGATAAATATTTAACAAACAGTGATATAGCCCGACTATAGTGGATATATCAAACATGCGCTGCACCTTGTGAGAGACGAGCAAGTGCTGCAACTCGGCCAGGTAACCGTTCTCCGCACCGGTGGCGGCCATGTATCCACCGTTCCACGTCTCTCGCTCCAGGTGTGGAAGGATCTTTCGCAGCACCGATACGCAATATCTATTCCAGACGGTCTTGGCCTTGACCCGCCACTTCATCAGCGCGTTTCGCAACGTCGTCTCCAGCTTGTCCTGGAGAAGACGGGCGTCCGCGATGGCCGGCGGCGTGTAGTCCACCGTGTCGGGTTGCACGGAACCCGCCATGGTGGGCGCAGCCTGGTACCGGCCGAAAGCCGGGTTCCAGTCCCGGGTCTGCGTCACGTCCCAACGGGTTCTGGGAACCGATTTTTCGTACTGGACATTCAGCCAGATCTATAAACATATATTAAACGTAGGCACTTGATAGATATAGAAGCATATTATACATAGTATATAATATTATATACGTGCAGATAACTAATTTTAATCAAATAATATTGTAGCAAAAATGTTCCGATATTCAACATCAGCGTCTGATCAAATAGTGAATCTGGTTGGTACATTTGGGAGGCCAAAATCGAAAATGCCCAAAAGTTTTGGAAAGCGATAGAAAAGCGATATAACGAAAAATGGAAACTTTTAAGCAAAACAAATTTTTGACAAAATCTATTTTATTTTTTTGGTTTAATTCGAAAACAAATAATCGAGGAAACTTCAAATTTTCACCAAATATTTTTAATAGTACTTTTCACTTATCGTAACATTTTCAAAATGTTTTTACTCTTTGAAGCTATTTATAATCATAATTCATTTTTCGAATTTTGTAATTTTTTTTTAAAACACTTGTTAAAAAATTGTTTACTTGGTAAAAACGTTGTTTTAATAGAAGTTCAAAATTATTAAATATACATAAGCACGATTATTTTTTATATGCATTTAAATTTCAAATTTTGTTAAGATTCATTAAAATCCCGAAAATATACAAATTATTTTTCGGTAATAAATTCAAAAAAAATTTTCTTTTCATAGCTAACTATAGACATTTTAATAAAAGATTCCTCGCAAGTTTTTCTACCTCAAACGAAAAAAAATGTATTTGAAAATTAGGCTAAATAGTCATGAGATATTTTTAATTTTGATTTTTTTTTTTTAGTTATTAAATTGGATTATTTATACAAGTGTACTAGATGACACATCATATCTGCTCAGAATCGTTTTTCACGTGCAATAATTTATCATTGAATTCAAATCTAACACACCAATTACAATGACATACTCGACAACTACTGTACAGAAGAGCGGTACCCAATTTTTCACCTTTTTTAATGTTCATTTTTAGGTTGAAAAGAATCAATGACTATCTAGTCGTAAGACTTATAATCAATTTATAGATACTCACATTTTCGGCGTTCATTAGACAGTACGCTTCCTGTACGGGTGAAAAGCTGTCACAAGTAGAGTACTTTTGACCAGTGAGCGGGTCCCAGACGTGGTACACGGGGCTGGAGGCCGGTTGGTCAGGCACAGGGCACGATGTCAGCACATAAGCGGCCTCACCCCGGGACACGCCGGTGCCCAGCAGCAGCCAAGACCGGATGTTTAGCTTGGCGAAGTAACAGCATAGCAACAAACCGTGGTCGACACCGGAACCTCCACCGAACAGTAAGCCCAACAGTTGCTGAAACAGTCAACAGAAAGATAATATTATAACTGCCTATGCATAATATTATAACAAGATCCAAACGGGTTGTTCAACCATATAAGTTTTTCCGAAAAAAAGCAAATTTTAAAAAATCAATTTTATTTATTTGGTGTAACTAAAAAACTAATAACCGTAATAACCTTTGAAACTTTCACCAAATATTTATATTTGCACTTAAAATGAATGGTAACATTTTCGAAATATTTTGACTCTTTGAGTTCATTATAACATTTAGACATTTTTAAAATTTGTAATCGTTTTTAAATTATTCTCGATAAAGACTTTTTCACTCAGTAAAAAAGCTTAACATTTTAAGTTAACCCTATAAGTTTCATTAATGTAGATTCAAAAGTATTAAAGATAAATATTCACAATTATTACTTAGACAAATCTTGAAAAAATTCATCAACATTTCGAACATTTTCAAACTATTTTTCAGTTAGAAATTCAAAAAGTTTTTCCTTTCATAGCTAACAATTTGGATAGAAGATTCCCCACACATTTTCCTAATTTAAACAAAAAAAAATTTTGCCGGAAAGTAACATACATTTTTTATGTGCGTTTCAATTTAACATTTTTAAGATATCAAATTTTATAGGTAAATCAACAAATTTTCATATCAATTTAAATTATTATTTTTGAAATTTTGTTGTAATTTATTCAAGAACGGTTAACCCTACACACTTGAAGTTTTCACCAAATGTTAAGGTGACCATTTTCCAAACATGGTAACATCTTTACATTTTCCATGTTAATATGTTATCATATTCTTTGAAAAATTTTCTATATTGACAATATTATAGATACCTCAACTGAAAAAAAGTTACTTATTAGTTATTACTTATTAATATCGACCGAAGGTGCATTGCTCATCTCTGGTTTCATTTGTTCCCGGACTACGTAATACAGCTAGTAAATTATAAATAAACGCGTTTGAAAATCAATGAGTCTTGATGGTTATAAATTATACAATATAAATGTCTGGTATTAAAGATCAGTTGTGTAGCTTTACGACCTTCGATGTCAGCTATAAAATTGTTTTATTTTCGAGTACTCTTGGTAAGAGTTGCAGCCGATGCACCACACAGCTGCTGGGTGCAGCCTGCAGTTTGTAAAGTACATTTTTATTTTTCTCACATTTCTCATAGTCTATTAAAATAATAAAAATACTAAACGATGACAGACGAAGGAATAGTTATGAAAATAACCACTGGATATTTTTCACATATAATAAATAACCGATGACGGCAAATCGATAAATTAAAAAATATTAATTCTATACCTATAATGGGACTAAGAATTTAAAATGTATCTAATAGTGACCCTCGGGATTAGTAAGTTAATTGTTTACGGTGTTTGGCGTCAAAAACGGTACAAAGTTTTACAGGTTATACTCGCACACACTTATGTTCGTTTATCCTTGTTCAAGCTAACAATTAATTACTTTAATAACTACCATCATATTAATTTGATTTGTTATTTTCCTTAAGACTCGATCGACTGCAACCCCCTTAACCTTCAAAAAAGTATAACTGGGAAAAAAATATTAAATAACTAATATGCGTAGAAAAGAAAATGTATGTATGATAAGTATATTAAATAATATTATATTATGCTTAGTAGGATACTTACATCTACGGTCAACCAGACATCAAATCGGCCGATGAGCAAAACGTTGCTGTTTACCACCGGTATGAGCGATACGAATCTAGCTACCATTTCGGCAGTGGTATTTAGCACGTCCTCGGAGATCACTGGAAAAACAACAAGTTACTTTGAGTGAAAAATAAAAATGAAAAAAAGGTCACATAATTATATATTGTATGGGTAGGTCGTAGGTGATAAGTTTGTAATTTTTCGATAAAAAATGGTCTAAATTTTATTATTCTATAAGCATTTCAAGATAAGATGATAAAACTCAGAGAACAATCTACTATAGTTCAATATTCTGTATCTATTCTATATTTCTATACGACCATATGTTGAATAAATAAATGTCCATAACAAATATTCTGCTCCAGTATAAATCACCAGGATCCTAAATAGTAAAAAATTATCCTTAGAATAGTGTTGTACTGTATACACGGATTGATGTGGGGACCACTACCTCTGACCTTGCTTAAAAGGCGTCTCCTTAAACTTATTCTTCTAAAGGTACGATAATTACGTTGAGGTGAGGCCTTGCATCTGAATCAAAATAATTTCTTCTCACTTAAAAATGGGAAATTATTTATTTACGAAAAGTTATCCTTTTAGATTTATCAGTAGTGACTTATCATTAAGCTAACATATTTTTTTTTTAGTTTAATAAAAATGATTGGCCAGTGGAGCTTCTCCTTCTACATGCAACATTTCTTGAAACAATATTTTATATTTAAGTAGGCATTAAAAAATGTATGTGCAATGAAGTCCTAAGGAAAATATAATTGATGTTTTTTATTATTTATTTATTTTTTGTATGTTCAACGGACAAATGCTCTTTAACCAAATGTAAAGTATATAACAAAATGACAATCAATTTAATATTGATAACTTTATAATATAGTTGATGTTATAATAACCTATTCCTTACCTAATGATTTTTTATATGGGCCATGGGAAAATTTTGCATGAAACGCTTAAAATAAAATATAAAACACAAGAATCCTTTGTAATTTTGTGCCACATGCCCACATTAAACCTTGACTGTATAATACATACACTTACAAACTAGCTAGGTACTTAAAATTATAAACAAAAACTTTAAAAAAAAATTACTGTAGGGAATAATGAGTGTGTACCATGTACATACCAGGGAGAGGTAACGGCCTAAAGAATCTGGTCACACAAACGGATTTACCGCTGCAGTGTATCACTAAGGTTTTCACAGGCCTTCCGGGAAACTGTTTCGCTCCTTCTGCAGACCAATACTCTAAATATCTCTCAAAATTAAACGATTCACTGCAGTCCAACCTCTCCTGTAAATTATTAATAATATATCACAATACTTAAATACATAATACAACTTTATATTCTAAAATAATGAATACATAAGTCATAAATGCTTAGGCCACAAATTCAATATGTTTCTGACATATCCGTTTTTACTTTATATAAGATATCTTAGTGGTACCATGTAAAAATAATAATTTTAACATACCGACACCATGGATTTGTTTAATTTTGTACCTAGTTGTTAAAAAAATAATAATATAATGGAATTAAAAATTATATGTAAATATGATGATATTGTATGGTTTGTGAAATAGTTTCAAAACCCTAAAATTGGGGCAATTAATAATAATAATAATAAGGAAAAAGAAACTAGAAAATGTTACGATAAGTATTGATGATCAAAATATATAAATACATCAAAATAATTTAATATATTATTATAGTAGGTAACTTGTAATAATATTATAACATATTATAATATTTAAAATCAAAACAAAACAAAAACAAAATCAAGAGATTATTTTAAGAGCTATTGACAAATATTTTAAAATGGAACAATTAAATAGTAAATATATGAAAGTAAATATTTTATTGTTCATTAGTTTGAAGATTGTGCTTACCTTGATAGGTTCAGGATGGTGCAGTGGGGGCTGGACCATGATGAATAAGCTCAGAAAAGTTGAGTTCCTATAATGAGAGCTCTCAGAATTTGACACAAGTCTTTCATATCCCAAAAGGTGTCTAGGTGTGTTCATTTGGAATATTCCCTCGATCTGAAAATAATTTTAATAAAATAAAATAAATATACATATATGTAATATATTACGTGGATACTGGATTCGATTTATACACATGCATAGTTAATAGTATTTTTAGAATAAATTAAGATGGCATTAATTATGCTGGCACATAATAATTATTAACATTTGACATGGTAAATAACAAGTTAATACATTTTTTTAATATTCTAGTGAGTGATATACTGAAATATAACTTATAAAATGTCCTACTTTAATTTTAATATTTTTGTTGAAAGCAAAAACCATTAAGAACAAACATAGGTCAATTAGACAATAATGATCTATTATAATTTATAACACACAAAACATATTTATTTCATCAAAACCATTAAAGTTGTCTATACCAAAATACACATTTTTATATTACGTAATTGGTCATTAAATGTTGATTAATATTTTACTGATTCAAATTTTAATTTACAATAAATTAGCAAAAACACTCATTAAATATCATATAACTAATGGTAAAATATAACAAAGTGGTTGATGGATTTATAATTTTTCAAAAGTTTCTTTTTACAATATTAACGCTCATAACTTTATCATATCATTCAGATGGTAGCCGATTTAATTTACTCAGTATATATTGTGGGGCCGGAGTGGTTCAGTGATCACACACATGACTATGACTCACACAATCATTGGTTCAATTCATAACTAAGTTCAAAAAATGTGTGTGGCTTTACACGATCACCAATTTCCTGTGCTGTCAACCGATTACTTCATCTGGTTTCCGATTAGGTCGCACTCCACTGGGAATGAAGGCCGCACATACCACATGCCTCCTCTTGGAGACAGGGGAGGGAGGGGTAGTATCATGCATATAGTGATTTACATACATAGGTAAAGAGATCACATGATCTCCTTACTACCCACTTGTGATAATAAGCATTGAAAATAACCTTGAGGTCGCTTCAATGAATAAATACAGAAAAAAAAGAAGTATATATAGTAATACAATAATTGTACTGATAACTTTAAATTTAATTCTTGTTAAATTGTTAACTTATTACACAGAATCTGTTCTAATTTCCATTCAACCTTAAATAATAAACAAAATTAGTTTCGATAAAGATATTTTAAACGCATTAATTAGGACAGGCCACTAGGACAGAGGCAAAAGATGTTTTTTTGTTTATAGGTATATTGTATAGGTGAGGACCAGATATTAAACAACTATTGCTAGAAATAAAATACATCAAAATAAAATATAAAATTAGTAGTAATATTGATTATGAACACTAAACTATGTAAGTACAGAGAAACCTGAATATAACGAACAGTCACAAGACCATCAAAAGTGTCTATTATAGACAAGTGTCTGTTGTGGTATTTATTAGTCAAACTAGCATTGTATCTAATTAATGAAAATTATAAAAACCAATGATAAAAATGAATACACTTTACAAATTGGTACACGTCATATTAAACATATGTCAAACATAATTATAAATATATGCAATTAGCGACATTGTGCCATAGTATGTACATATATCTGAAATTTATTATATTTGAGTATATTCTAGTATATGAAATTATACAATGTTTTTGAAGTTTCAGTGGAAGATATTACTTCCCGTGTCCTAAACAAACAGGTTAAAATATACTATATTCTTTTTACCGTTAGTTGACCCACTTTAGTTTTTCGGGCACGCGGAGTATGGTGAAAACGATGTGACACAACCGATCACCATGTATACATTGTGGTGTTTTGCGACGTGAAAGTGTAGAACTACAGTAAACCGTATTGTCACGTTTATACCGTACTCCGCGTACGCAAAAACAAAGTGGGTCAACTTACACATACAGTGTTTAGAATACATATTTTTATTGCCCGACTCTATCATGTCAGACGTGTCTATTACGTAGAGGTGTCCATAAAATCAGGCTTCACTGTACATTGAATATAATATTAACTAACTTGAGAGCTGTTGAATAATGCTGATATAGGTATAATGCAGCTTCCTAACCAATGTCTCTCCAAACGTTGGTGTATGTTTGTTTCTCGGGTTCTACCATCTTCTAATATATCAATAACTATTTCGTCATACATATTTATATGAATGCAGTCATCAATAGGTTGAACATCGTTAGGGCATAAATCAACTGAATTTGATCTGTAAGAAAAACAAATTAAACATTTGTTAAACATTAAATTACAAAATTTGTTTTTAATTATTTGATTCAACAAACAACCAAATACCACTACGATGATATACATGATATTATACAACAGTAGACATTAGTACGTTTTAGTTTTTACAAAAAAATAATGAGTAAAATTGTAATTTTAAATTATGTTGAGTATTTTTTATGCAGTGGGTTTTTTTTTCAATAATTACTCGCTTCAATGTTGATATTATCATAAGTTAATAATTTAACATTTAAAATCTAAGCATACCTAAAAAAATACATTATAGATAGAGCATTACTAGAGTGCTGTAACAGATACATAAAAAAATAAACATATATCATAACTTGTAAATTCAAAGTATATTTAATTTAGTTTTAAAAATATGATCAATATTTTGTTTAAAATAATTAAATAATCGGTTATATTTATGGTTTTGTGTGATACTCAAAAGATCAAATAATCTACCAAAATATTAAAGACATAAATTAAAATTAAATTATACTTTTAATTAAACTTAGGTAATCAGTTACAATTAATATATCACTACTATTCATACATTTTTAATTCTTGTAATTTTTTGTATCAAGAATTGAAATTTTACTATGTTATATTCATACAATGTATTTATTACTATATTTACTAATCTTATTGTTTTTATGAATACATAACAAATTTGAAAGACAGCTTACTAAGCTCAGTATACAGTTATTAGCTAGTTTTAATACATATTTATAAGTATATCGTATATGCAGAGTGATTTTTTAAGTATGCTAGCCCTATTTTTATGTTCAAATAATGCATATTATATTATAATTTTTTTGGAATGTCTAAGTGTAGTTAAGGACGTTATTTTTAAATAATTAGATTTTTCACAACAATTAAGGAGTTCCTATGGAAATACTAACTTAAGTTTTTCAAATGAGAACCTATATATTTTAATACAAATTATGAATCAGATGATTTTTCTGAAAATGTTAATATACCTATTGATATCAAAATGTAAGCAAAAAGTTTCTGAGTTATTTTAATTTAAATACTAAGGATAATAGTCTATTAAACACTTTGTAAATTAATACTGGTTTTTATAATTAAGTATACAATATAAAATATTATTTAATAATTATTACTTATTCGAGTATACTTAGACAATTTTTTTTATATTACAAAATGCTTTTGAATTGATTTTGCACCCAATAATTTTCAAAACCAAATTGAATAATTTCCTTTTAATAGTCTATTATTAAAGATATCTATGCTTGATGCTATTATCCTTGGTAATTAAATTAGAATAACTCAGAAACTTTTTATACAATTATCAATTACAATACGTTAATATTTACAGAAAAATCCAAGTATACAAAAATATCAACTTTAACTATACTTTAAAATTCCAAAAATCAGAATTTTTAAATAGCGATGCATAATTTAAACAAAAAAATTGTGTGAGCATACTTAAAAAATCACCCTGTATTCGTAAATATGCTATATAACTATTACAAATTATATTTAATATTGTGTTAATTATTATAAATTTAAATTTAATTAATGGAGTAAAACAACAATTTGTATAGATGCTTTATATTTCAATAAATCTTTGATATGAATTAAAAATCACACATGTATTTGTTGTATGATTTATACATTTATGTATTGAAAAATATTTACAAATCATACTAAACAATGAGGTTTGGCATAGTGTCTTATTGAAAGGGTTGTGGTGGATATAAGAAATGTATATTAGGTATCCATTACCATGAAATATAAAGTATTACAATAATTAATAATTGTAGTATACATTTTTACCCTTCACAAATATAGGTACCAGAAGAATGTCATCAGAAGTGATAAGCTAAAAATAAATAAGTAACTTCATGTTTACAATTACTATAAATATTATATAACTTTTAGGGAATATTAACACTCAACAGAGTATAAAACAATTTTATTTATACCAAATAAACCTGTCTAACATACTTAAGAATATTTTAATATTTTATAAATAAGATGACAATATTATGAACAATTCTGACCTCACAATAAGTTGCAAATCTTGGTTCCAAGTTGGATTAGAACCTTCAGCAGTGGTTGTTCTACTCGTATGGTTCTTGAAGGATATTTCAATAAACGGCTGTACTGGAACCATTGCTATGTCTCCCATCATCATATCAGAGTTTTTTCTCACAGGTACCTCAAAAGCTCTCATGACATTAATAACAACCTAGGATAAAAAGTTATATAAAATAAATAATGAAGTTTGAAAACAATTATGTTTATGAAATAGTTTACTTTAATTTCTTGTCCTGAAAGGCTTTTAGCTGGTATTTTCTTTCTTTCTTTTCTTCTAGGACGTAATGGTCGTTTTGGCTGAAACATTTTCATAAATGTCAAACCTAAGGTTCTGTAAATAATAATAATAACAGTATAGTAGTAGTAAAATATAATTATAATAATACAATATAATGCAAACATCGTATTTAAAAGGAATATTAAAAATTGTTATATTTAAAGTGTATTCTCCAAAATATATTTTCAAATAAACGATTTCTTGGAAAAACTGATCACTGCATTACATAAAACGAAGCACGCATCTTGTCTAATTTACAGGTATTACAATATATTTTGAACATTTTAAATTTACTTAACTCAAACTTAATATTTTGTTATTCAGTTGTTTTATCAATGTAAAAATTATGTGTGTGTTTGAGATCTTCCATTCCTTCAAATTAATTAATATTTATATTACAAATAAAATATAATAGCCAATTAAAGTAGGTAATTTTTAATTATATTGATTATTGGAAATTAAATAATAATAATTAAATAATTGGTATAATACTATGCTTTTTAAATGCATAACTTAGTTTTTAAAACTTCTCTATTTACTGTAGTTATACATTTTTAACATAAGCTTCTATCAGATAGAAAATCTGGGTAAAATTAAAGTCAAGTTTAACAATGTGCACAATGTCTGTAAAAGAGGGGTAATGGTTGGAATTTTATTTGTGCCATTTGGCCACCAACATTTTAAATGTTGCCTGACATTATGACAAAGTTTATCCCCAAAATTAACATACCCAATGTCAGGAACAGTGTCTTCGACGATAATGTCTCTGGTTATTTTATTTCTGTTACCAAGCTTGCATTGTTTGAGGATCTTGTCATAGAGTTTGATAACTGAATAACGCCCCCAGATTCTACTAGTTTCCAAAGGCCCAAGACCAGCAACTTCCAGTGCAAGCTCAGAAGTAGCAACACGATTTTCAAATTCCTTAATAAAAATAACTTGTTATTAGTCCCACACAATTTATTTAGCATAAGTATGATAATAAATTAATAAAATAAAATAAATTACTGCATATGCAGACATGTTTTTTTAAAATTATTATTATAGTCATAATGCAATCCTCTTTTTAACTCACAACTCACAACCAATCAATTTATCTACCTCGTTATATTGAGACTATATCAAACTTAAAGAAATTTCTTCCAAATCCACTAGAGCTGCAGACTTTGATCCACAACAAACTTATTTTGTCTTCCAATTTATAAGCAAAATTTTAACTTAACCCATTAATGCCGTGTGTTTCATTTTTGAGGTATAACATATACATTTTGGTTAAAATTGTAAATAAAAAAACTCCAGCGCTAATAGTTTAAACATTTTCAATTTTAAGGAAAATTAAAAAAAAATATATTCTAATTATAATAAAACCTTACGCATTTTTCTCAGCGTATAGTAAAATAAAGTATTTTAATTTCTAAATTATGGTCACAGCTGCCCATATAATTAGATCAACAACAAAAAAAGTATTGTAATATAATAATAGCTATAAAAATATTTTTGGTAAGTTAAAAATTAAAAATTAAAATATTATTAGAATAAATTGTAAATAACTTACATTAAATATGTCTTTTGGTATAAGCCATTCTTTTAATGGTACTGCTTTGGCCATTCTAAATTCTATTTCTCCGCGATCTCGTAATTTTAATAATTTTAGTCTAGGATTAGAATCTAATTCTTCTTCTGAACAGAATTCCAATATTTTTTTATAAATATTAACACTAAACTTTGATTTCATTTTGAAAACCATTTCTTCATCAACACTCTAAGAAAAAAATAATAATTACATTCAATACAGTTGGAAGAACATTGATTGGAAAATTGTATTCAACACACTTTTAAAGCCTCAAAAAATGATACATTATTTGGATCGTTAGGATCTGGATGCAAATCATTCATCCAACTCAAAATCTTCTCTGTTTTGGTTGACAAAATATTGGAACTAAAACAATATATTAAATAAAATACATATCAGTATATCACATTATATTTATGTAAAAAAAATAAAAGCAAAACTTACTTTTGTGAATAGATTCTGTTAAAGTAATTTTCAGGGGGACATAAAATTGTATCACCAAATGTGCCCCAACCAGCCTTACACAAAACTTCACCAGATGTATACAAACATTGATTTTCCGTATCTTCTGGAAATACCTTAAAATCCACACCACTTCCAACACCGGCGTTTTGAAAGTTCTGATTGCCAAAACAACTGAACTCCAAGTTTTCCATGTCAACAATATCTAATGTAGTATTGCTGAAATTAAAAATATGATTGAAAGTGCTGTATTAGTTTAACAATGGTAAACTAATGATACCTTATTGGAAAAGGTATGTAAAGTTCTGCTATGGGATTTTTTGTAAACATATTTTTTGAACTCAGATTCTCACAATGTATGTTTAATGATAATGTATCAGGCCACTGATGAATTTCAACAACAAATTTCTGATTAACATCAACAGAAAAACTATCATTGATTGGTAACGAAGTAGATTCACACACTATATGACCATTGAATATCACATCAAACCAAATAGAATGTTTCGACAATGCCAACCTTCGTTGAAGCTCACTACAAATAATATCTGTACACTATATTTATACTTATGACAAAAATTGAAATTACTTTTTTAATTACTCTTTTGCAGTAATAGAATCTTCAGGGGTAGGTTCAATTTTAGACATAATAAATGTAATAATTGGTTCTCCTGGAGATCTTAATGAATCCGAGAGGATACTAAATACTTGATCTCGCACTTTGGGAATATTGGTTTCAATATTTTCCTCCCCCATTTCTTCAAGAGTCTCAGCTACTAACCTACATTATCAAAATATTAAATTAAATTACCATAGTAATATTTTTTTATACATACCTGTTAAACTCTGTTTCCCATTCCTTAGTATTATCATGGTCATCAACAATTATTTCCAACTTTGTACTAGTAACAATGTACTCTTGCCTTTCTCTCAATTTTTTCAAGTCCCTCCAGGTCTCCAAAATATTGGATACTAAAGATCGATCTGATTTACCTTCCAGTAATCTCTGGGCTCGAGTTTCTTTAATTTCAGTTTTATATCTAAACAAAAATTAAAAGTATTAAAACAAAATCACTAATTTTGAGATATCTTTGAACCTTAGTAAACGATTTCCATGGTTTTCCAGCAAATCTTTATTGTTTTCTTCTGACATGACCTTAACCAAAGTATCTTTAGCATTACGTAATGCCTCCAACCTTCCAGACAACATTTTTGTTCTTGCGATATCTTGACGACACTTATACTTATAATACAGTTGTAAAAGGCGCTTGTCTAAAACATGTTGTCGACTGAAAAGAGCATGATGACTAAACTGAATTTTTGAAATTTCTAATTCTAAAAGAAATTTTATTTCTTTAGAATCATGTGAATTGTTGTTGAAACTGTATGGGCTCTTAAACGGAATTGCCTGAAAGCAAAATAAGTTATTATGAAAAAGAATACAATCAGTCACAATGTAGAGAAGATATATCTTCTCTACATTTTGCAATCAGTATAAGTGTACAGTGTCATTGTTAATATTGGACATCAATAATAATATACTTACGTCTGTGTATTTAATGTCCAAAAACCCATTGTTTTCAGTAAAGTCTAATAAATTACAACAGGATGGACTAGTTAAAGGATCAGGTAACCTAATTGGTTCACCGTCTTCGCCAAACCAATGTCTAACAACAAAATCATAAATAATTATTAGTTGATTACCAATTTCAACCTTAATTGGTTAAGGCTAAAGGGGGTTCACACTACACCATGTCGTGTACAATAATCACGGTTACCAAACGATACCGCATAGTTGAATATATTCAACTTTTGACCGTGTGGTTACATTTATTTGCGGATAAAACCGGGTTCACTCTTAATGGTGTAGTGTGAACCCCCCTTAACTATTTCAAAATATTCATAACAGTTCTAACAATTCATTAGCTTTAAGAAGTCTTTGTTGAAGTTTATTTAGACATTTTTCATAAACTGGAGGATATGTACCAACATAAAGTCCTTCCCTCTCTAGGTATCGCGGTTGTCTTGAATTCAGTCGTTTCGCAAGATCCACTGAAATCATTTATTTATTAATCTAAGTATATAATTTATTCTGCTGTTATTTTTTTAATGTTAAATAGAGCTATACACTAACAGCTAAAAAAAAAATCTTAAGAAAATCAAATTAAAAATATTACAAGAAATAAAAATTTTAAACAACAATTTGGAAGAAATTGATAATATTAAAAATTTTGATATCGGAAGTAATTATTAGAATATGGTTTTTGCAATATATTAATTTATTAATCACAGTTTTTACCTTGAGATCCATCTGGAATAAAATAAATCTTTTCAGCTGCTTCTTTAATTTTTATAGATGTACTCAAAAATGGTACCAACGAATGATCTAAAACATCGACATCCTCTCTGTCTGTTAGTCCTAAATAATCTTCTGTCACCAGTTTTTTATCTTCTTCGTTGGAAAAGCCAACTTCTGCATCTATGGAAATAATGAAACTAATTTTATTGTAAAATTAACAACATTAAGTTAACAATTAATCCAAAGAATATAAAATCTTCATCTAGTCGGGTCTGATCATAAAAATACCAATAACAATTCTATTAATTAATATAATATATAATATATAATTTAATTATAAATAAATATAGACCTATAAGAACTATAAGAATATAAAATAAACATTGATAGCTTATAATTGGTAGGCACCATTATTCAAACTAATTTTATGATATAAAATAATATATTTTATTTTACCACTTATTATTATTATCATATTTAATTGCTATGCAATTATAATAAATGTATGATTCATAAAATTATTTTATGTAAAGCCAAAGTAGTCCACCAGATTCTCACTGGACATTTTAAAATATTTGTGTAATAATTTCCTTGATTTAAAACAATTACCTAATGCACTAAAATAAATAATGTCTATGAATAAAATAAAAATAAATTTAAATATTTACCACTAGATTCAGCTGATTTCTCATGAATTTCCGTAGGTTTGGAAGGAGGATCCCATACTTTGGTGAAAAAATTGTAACTCTCAATTTCATGATCTACCTTCATAAAATAAGATCATACATTTTATTACTGCCAGACATTATAAACTAAAATCTGAATACTTCTTCAAATTAACAAATTGGGATTTATTTTTCAACTAAAACTGTTGTGTAAAAGATTTAAATTAATTTAAAATGTAAGAAAAAATAAAAGCAGATGCAAAAGCTTAATGCATATGTTCATGATGTGATTCAGTTAAGTCCATGCTTCGTAAAGTACACCTGTCCAAGACAGGTGAGGAAATGCAGGTGCTGTGTTGCAGGAACTATGGTTGATAGATAAGGATGAAACGGCCCGTGAAAGAAACTTAACTTAATGGTAAAACTAACAATAGAATTCAAGTGCAATAATTAAAGGGAATATTTATAATTATAAAAAAAAACTTATTTGTACCTACCAAAAATCAGTTCAAAGTAATATTTCTTACTAATTTGTGTATTGGCTATTTATGCACATTAACAAAATCAGTGCAAGTGTTGAAGTTACCTGTGTAAATAATTTATTAAACTACATTAAATTGTGTACATATTATTATATTTATAGGTACCTCTTGCACATTGTTTATGACCACATTTTTAGTGATCTTATCCTTTTCATGTTTTTCTAAAGCAGCTGCAACTGCCTGATTTTCTGAACTCATCTTAAAATCAAAATTTTAAATTTTAATACAAAATAAATTAGTGATAAATTAAATTAGAGAAGGAAAACAATTAATTTCTATCAAACAAAAATAACATATACTAACACATCAAAACTATAAACAGATTGAACATATTATTATTGATTAAATAGTATACTGATTTTTGGATACCCATTACAAAAAAAAAAACACAATAATAATAAAGTACAGTTTTTAAAATACAATAAATAAAATTATGTTCTAAACAATATAGTTTAAATGTATTATTATTTAAATTCTGTAATTAATTAGGTACATGTTTTATAATTAAAAATGTGTCTACTTAAAATAAACTATGCACAATAAAAATATTTAAAAGTTTTTATGGATACTATTTATTATTATTTACAGAATGGCATTATTACACTGTTTTTAAGTCCTAACCTGACCTAACCTAGGTCCTAGAAATGTAAATAACATACATGATAATTATATGCTCTGAATTTTCTTAAATTTAAAATTGTTTAAATGTTGAAGTATAATACATTTGATTTTTTGAAAAAGAACTAAACTGACTGTTATAACAACTATGAATAATAAAACACAAATATAAGAGTTAACATAAAGTTTAAGTTATTTTATTTTATTATTACAATAAGATAACACAGAGATAAAAAAAATTTAAAAAACATTTTGAACATCTATACAAATCAATGATATGTAACTAGATGCAATACTATATAAACTAATAATATCCATATAAACTAATAGGCAGTTTGTATAGAATCTGCTAAGTGTAAATTTGTTAACATAACTGCACGTATAAAGACATTTAAATAAAATTATTTAGTAATAATTGTAATCTATACATAGTAATACAAATTAATAGTTAAGAAAATGAATTATATTATCTTTACCTAGGCAGGAAATAAAATATTTATATAAATTTTAGTCTTCATCAAAAAAAAAAATGCATGCATTATTTGCTCATTCTATGATTCATTGTTAGTGTTGCATATTCAGCATTTACATTATATACTAAACGTTTATATTAACAATAATAATCATAAGTATCATATTACGATCGGTGGGGATTGTCCATCGGTCATTAGCAAGTAGACAATTTTATATGTACGTCAGTTCGATTTATACTTTTCATAATAAAGACTATAATATACGTTTATGTTATTATTCATATTAACAATACACAACAAATTGGCGACGAAGATAAACATTTTTAAACTCATCTCATATTAAATTAAATATTTATAAAA
>NC_042496.1:35492398-35495036 GCF_005508785.2 Acyrthosiphon pisum
CAAAAGAATCTACAATCAACAATAAAACCGGATGGATAAAGGAAGAAGCTGACTTCAAATATCAAAACAAAGTCAGCAAGCAAAATCAGCCAAGCAGTCAATCACGGAAAAATCAAAATGTGGAACATGCGGTCGATCAAACCACACACAAAAAGAATGCCGATACAAGGACTACAGTTGTAATATTTGCAATATCAAAGGTCATTTGGCTCCTATGTGTAAAAGTAAGAACAATAAACCAAAGTATGATAACCGCTCACACAATAAATTTTTATCCGAAAATTCTGGTAATAACACGAATGAAAATATTCATGATGACGCAATCGCGTACAATTTATCTGACACTTTTTTTAATATGATTGAAAATAACTTTCAAAATAAAGTAAAACCGTACATAATCAATTTATTAATTGAAAATAAAGATTTAAAATTTGAAATAGATACGGGGGCTGTGCATAGTGTAATGTCAAAACAATTATATGATACAAGTTTTAATAATTTAACTTTATTACCAAACGATATTTCACTACGCGATTACGTCGGAAATGATATAAGCCCAATAGGAAAATTAATAGTAAATGCTAAATATTTGAAAAAGTCTTTTAAAATGTGCATTTACGTAATAAAAAACGGAGGACCGCCATTAATTGGTAGAAATGATTTAAAAATAATAAACTATTCTCCCATTTATAACACTATAAATGTAAACGAAAATATAGAGAATATATTAAAAAATTTCGAGCATTTATTCAAAAATGAAATCGGCACCTTTAATAAATACCAAATATCGCTAAACATTAAAAAGGGGGCAATACCCAAGTTTTTCAAGCCAAGGTCAATTCCCTTAGCACTAAAATCTAAGGTAGAGTCGGAAATTGATCGTTTAATAGATAATAATATTTTAACTCCTGTGAACTATAGCGAATGGGCCACTCCAATTGTTCCAATTCTTAAGCCCGACGGTACAGTTAGAATTTGTGGTGATTTCAAAATTACAATCAACCCCGTATTGGAAGGAACTGAGTATCCCTTACCAAAAATAGAACATCTTTATGCGAATATAAGTGGCTCAAAATATTTTTCTAAAATAGATCTCAAAGATGCATATCAACAAATGGTAATTAAAGAGAGTGATCGCAAATACACTACAATAAATACTCACAAAGGCCTATTCAGTTATACTCGAAATCCGTTCGGAATAAAAAGCTCAGCTGGGGAATTCCAAAAAGCCATGGAAATATCAACCACAGGCTTAGAAGGGATTGGTATATTTCAAGATGACATAATAGTTGCGGGAAAAACGGTAGAAGAACACAACAATAGATTAAAAAAATTACTTAACGTTTTATCCGAAGTTGGTTTAAGGGTTAAACAAAACAAATGTAGTTTTCTCAAAAATTCAATTGAATATTTAGGTCATAAAAATCGATGAGCATGGCTTGCACACCTTAACTAAACACATAAATGCAATACAATCGGCCCTGGTTCCAGAAAATAAAACTATGTTAAAATCATTTTTAGGTTTAGTAACATATTACATTAAATTTGTTCCAAGAGCAGCAGACATTCTTAAACCGTTATACTCATTACTAAGACAAGAAAAAAAAATGGCTATGGTCACAAGAATGTGATCAAGCATATAATAACATAAAAAAAATGCTTATCTCAAGTCCTGTGTTAGCACATTATGACCAAAAACTTCCCATAAAACTCACGGTCGATTCTTCGTCATACGCACTAGGTGCAATCATATCGCACACTTATCCTGACCACTCAGAAAGACCAATTGCATATGCATCACGAGTATTGTCAAACAGTGAATGCAAATTTCCACAAATCGAAAAAGAAGGTCTAGCCATAATTTTTGGTGTTCAAAAATTTTACGATTATTTATACGGTAGAAAATTTACATTAGTTACTGATCACAAACCGTTAATCCACATATTTGGAGAAAAAAAAAGGAATACCAATTTATGCGGCAAATCGCTTACAACGTTGGGCATACGTTCTTTCTTCATTCGATTTTGAAATTAAGTATATTAAATCAGAAGGAAATACTGCTGACTTTTTATCACGCATTAAAACAAACCAATGCAACAATAATATTAATGAATATGATGACGCTCACATCAATTTTATTCACGAACAGTCACCATTTCCGCTAGATTGGCACAAAATTAAAATTGAAACGAAAAGAGATCCAATTACCTCTAGAGTATTACACGCTACAAAAACAGGTTCATGGAGTAATGACTTTTCAATAAATTCCGAATTAAACTCGTATAATACACGCAAAATAGAAATTACTGCTGAACAAGATTGTTTATTTTGGGGCTATAGAGTAATCATACCAACCAAATTCCGTAAGTCAATTCTAACTGAACTGCATTCTTGTCATATTGGCATGTCGAGTATGAAAAGCATTGCGCGTTCGTATTTCTGGTGGCCTAGTATAGATAAAGAAATTGAGGATATGGCCCGAAACTGCAATGAATGCATAAATGCGAGACCTAATCCTCCTAAGTCAGTACTAACTCCGTGGAAATGGCCACAAAGACAATGGGACGAGAGTGCCATTGCGATTTCTTAGTCCGTACAAAAACAAAACATTCCTAATTATTGTCGATGCAACCACAAA
>NC_042496.1:35496057-35496961 GCF_005508785.2 Acyrthosiphon pisum
ATGACTATGAATATCGTGTTTTATATTATCAGCGGGTTATGTGTGTGGTACACTGGTACCGCAAAAAAATAACCCCGGAAAATTAGTCCCCGAAAATATAACATCGTGAAAAAAATAACCACGTAAAAAATAACCCCTTATGAGATTTTGCAAATCAATCTAAATATTGGTATTATACGTTATTGTGTATAGTAAAATGTATAACACACCTATAGGTGTATATAATATGCACAATAATAATTGTTATGTCCCCACAAGGCACAAACATAGGCGGAGCCAGAAGTATTGTTTAGCGTATGCAGAATCTGATTCAGCCCACCACAATTTATGGGGGGGGGGGGGGTTGAGGGGTTATCCCTAAAATCCCTATTTTCGGATATTTTAAAGGTCACCGTAATTAGTTGTTATTTATAAATTGTAAGCTTATTATTTAATTATTAGCTTATTTATTATTCAAGCTTTTAAAATAAAATTTCAAATTTTTATTAATTTTAAATAATATGCCGAATGTTAGCACAGTTGAATTCCTCCGGCGGTTGGCAATATTTTTGTTATAGAATATAATCAGTTAGTTCTAAAAAAAGAAAATTAAATTGAAAAAATTGAAAATGACATAGAAATGATATTTATTATTTTGAATTATATTCATGAACTAAATTATCTTAGTTCATGATTATATTATATAGAAAAAATACGGTTAGGAACATAGACATATTATATAAACAACAAATATTGTTTATATATGTCTATGGTTAAGAACTGTCTTTGCTTGGAAAATGAATACAAGGAAAATACATAGTTAAGAACAAATATAATAATGATTAGTATTTATAATGATCATAAGACTTCAGCCAAATTAACCGTTCATAGATTTTATTTTTATTAATTAATTTTAAACTTGAAT
>NC_042496.1:35497061-35561412 GCF_005508785.2 Acyrthosiphon pisum
TACCAAGTCTACAGCAATATTTGATGCCTGTTCAGATGGCTCTGGTGTTTCACGAGGTGTTTCATTACAATCAAGTACTTCCAAATCGTTGTCGTCCATTTTCATAAAAGAAAAAACCTATACGTGCAGTCAACGCAAATGTGATATTAATATAGTACTGTTGCACAACAGTCATGAAAAAAACGCTTTAACAGTACCCATACTAAGTACTAAAAAAGAATACACAATACACAAACAATATACTATTATTTTTATAGTAACTGCTTAAAAAAGCAGAAGCACTACAGCTGAACAATTAAACAGAAAGTAAATGGCTACCTCCAAAGTCCAAATTACAATAGTCAATAATACTTGTAGTTAATAGGTACTTGGTAATTGGTAGATACTAATAAGTAATAAGTAATAAGTAATAAGACAGAATAGATAAATAATTACTAGATTTTGTTTTTTAAAATAATCTCCATGGATACAAGTGATAACACACCAATAATATTGATAATATTTGCCAAGTGATAACACATGGCTTATAAAATATATTATTCTTATATCACGATTCACGAGTAATGAACGTTAAACACATTTTTAAATTTTTTAACAAACGATTAAGTAAATACTAAAATACCTAGACTCATTTTGCGTATTATCAACTATTCGTAGATGTTATTATTTATTACGGTTATGAGATATAGTAATAAGTAATAACGACCTAGTACCTATAAGATAACAAACATAAAATTCTTACTTTGTTTAGCACCCCCCCCCCCCCCCCACACACAAAAAAATCCTGGGTGTGCCACTGATTACTGATTTGTTCAAATCACGGAATAAGATATCTTAACCCGTGGTTCAAATTATCATAGCCCCCATATGTACCAAACCCGCATTATCATACTATAGCGGCGATATTTCATCTCGATTTTCAGATGTTAAATTACACGAAAAATCGTTGCGTTTATTTGAAAATCCATTCAATATTGATGAAATTGATGTCGATACTTCTTTTCAAGTTGAACTTATCGAGTTAAAAACAAATTCATTTTACTATGATGAATTTCAAACAATGAAAAAAAATGATATTTTAAAATTTTATTCAACGCTTTCACACGAAGATTTCCCTGCTTTGAGAGACATTATGATGAAAATGGCAACTGTATTTGGCTCGACTTATATATATTGTGAACAAATATTTTCACGGATGAAACAAACAAAATCAGTTCATAGATCGCGACTTACGGATGAACACCTTCATTCAATTTTGAGGATTGGAACAACTAAATTCCAACCAGATTTTTCATTATTAGTCAAAGAAACACAAGTTCAAATTTCACATTAAAAACATTTTTATATACTTTTTATTTTTATTTTTATTATTGTATTTTTTATTTATAAATTAATTAAGATCGTATTTTGTAATAATTTTACTTTTTTTGGAATATTTTGTTTATTTTAATAATTTGTAACGGGCCACATGGAATACCTTGGCGGGCCACATATGGCCCGCGGGCCGCGGGTTGGGCATGACTGCTATAGCCTATAGGTATATAAGTATATTAGCATTCGCCCTTTAAAATTTACAAAGTTAAATTACTTTTAACCAACTCGTTCAAATTTCGATTTAGATAATATATAAGAATTTTTTTTTTTAAAGTTATCCAATTAATAATTTACAAGATTAAAGTCTAAAGGGCGATTCTCATTTGAAATCAAGAGTAACAGTGTATTTTTAAATTTGAAATAATATTATTATTCGATATATTATGTAAGATTTCACTCAAATGACAGTATACTTACCGAAGTGATGACGACGAAAAACAAAACACTATTTCTAATCAACCAATAGATATTCATAATTAAATATTAATATCCAGTAGCTACTTATGCTACTATATACTGGCTATATTGTCGGTCTGCATAATAAGTGGGAAGGAAAATAATATATTTTCACTGTATCGTACGTGATTCGTGCGCCTATATCGTTGGGACACAGTTAGTGTAAAAAAAGGTTTTCGGATGCAATTCTAGCGCAGCGAGAAATACTGAATATCATATAATATATTATTATTTATGCCTAGAGCCACAATATTATTATAAGATTAAATCGTTGGACGGTCTCGCGTAGGCCCGGGACGGACGTCCGCCTACCCGGGCTACCTATGCGGGGGAATAAAAAACAACGTCGGAGACCAAAAGCAAATAAGTTCCGTTTGAAAGATCGATGGTAGGGCGCGTCAATTTATATCTCGACGTGTACAATAATAATAATAATAGATATGTATTATAAAAATCGTTTTTTATAAATCAACACAGGCGCGCGTCGGCGTCCTTTAACAATAATATCGACTCCCGAAGCTCTAACCCATAATAGATATTATAATTTACACGATTTACGATCGCCTTCCGTCCGGGCGACCTATAGCTGTTCCCATCATCATCGTGAATGCGAGCGTCACACTACACCGATTTCTATTCCGTCCGGATGAATGAAACACGTTAACTACAAACGAATAATAGTAATATTAAAAATAATAATAATGATAGATAAAAAAATAAAACAAAAAAAAAAAATAATTACTTCTGTATACCTGCCTACAATATACATAATGTATATGATACAATATATGTATATATATAATATATATATAGGTATACATATACTCATCTTGCTCTAATAGACACGGTAATATCAACAGGTGATTCACCAAGCATGGCCATCCCCAATTTTCTTTTATTTATTTTAATTCTAATTTTTAAATTTACTTTTTACTCATTAAGACCATATTATTTTCACATGTATAAAATATTTTTTTGTTCTACTTGTCTACCTAAGGAATGTCCTGTGACGATAAAATGTTCTGATTTTCAGATGAAAACTCCCCTTTTTTACTGTAAATTATTTATTGGATAATTGATTTGAACATTTTGATGTACCTAATTCAAAATTTGAACAAGTAGTTGCTCAGTGTTGTTAAAATGTTTATATTAAAGGACTACACAAGACACAACTGAAAATATATTATTTTTTTTTATGTTTTTGGGAAATATAACTAAATAATAAAAGACTATAGGCACCACTAAAAACTGTTTGCGTCCAATATTTAGGCAGTTATGGGCATTTGAAAAATACGCGTGACGTCATAATTTCGCCGCCGCTGATTACTGTCTACACGACCTATTATTATTAGTACCTATATTAATATCATTATATCAATTTCTGTTCTAAACAAAACATTTAATTTATTATTTCAATTTACAAACAAGAATAGGTACCTACAAGACTATAATATTAAGGCTATTGAACGGCGAAAGCTAGTCGTTTTTTCGAGCATTTAGATCATTAAGTGGAAAAATATATACTTCCAGAAGTCCAATTTTAATTTTGAAAAAAATATTTGAATTTTTCACTTTTTGTCTATGTTTGGTAGGAAATAATATTTTTTCGGTAATATTTAAGTGAATTTTGAAGAAAAAAGTTATTTTGTACTTTCACCTATGGAAATGGTTATAATATATTGGTAATACAAACTTGACTGAAACAAAAATTAACTATTAGTCTTATACTTATATTTATATAATTATATATTATTGAAATTGTACTATAAAATTATTATCACTAAAAAAAGACTGTTTTTTTAAAATCATACATAGATTGTTATTAAAATCCCGTGAGTATGTATTAGGTAGGTACCAGGTACGCACACATTTTGTTAAATATAAGGTTAATTTTTAAACGGGATTATCTTTTAGAGGGTTTTTTCAGGGACTACATTTCCGGGGTTATTAATTATTAGGTAAATCACAAATTATATAGGTACTTATAATACAAGCACTTTGCCTGGGTTTAATATACCCAAGTATAAAATAATAATATATTGATGTGAACAAGCACGCACGTTTACTTTGTATCCAACGAGCTCTAAAGCAAAGAGAAGAAGAAAAAAAGTCACACTCGGCCGAGCGTGACGGACGAGGCGGCGCAACAATCGCAACCCGACGATACATTATTATTATTATTTTAAGAATGGAAATCATCGCACGGGGCGGCGCGGCGTGTTTATTGTTTCTGCGTCCGCACGGACCCATGTCGTGATTTCCAGTTTTTTCCCCCTTACGTTGGTATAGGTATTATAGGTATATTTAATGTATTAAAAATAATTCACAATATAATAACAGCTACGATGCGCACCTGCGCGATATATATAGGTACCTACCTGTAATTTAAAAAAAAAGCCCTGCTTGGCTGCTTGTAAATCTATCTTGTAGATTATTTTAAATTTAAACATCGAAATAAATCGAAAATATTTTATGAAAATACTCAATATTTATGTTAAAATTAAAAAAAAAATTTTAATGTATAATTTATATCGAAATAATATTTTGAAAATTTTTGCACACAAATTTGTTTTAAATTTTAATTTAAAGTCAACAATAGCTAATGGGCAACAGGTCAATAATATGATAATGTTCATCACTATATAGGCATTGATTATATAATATATAATCAATGGTATAGTTAATTTAATTTTATGATCATCACCGTTTCACAGCAAGTTCGTGTAACGAACTTATATTACAATAATATATGAAACGTGCATACAATACCTGGTATTCTGCACACGTATAGGTGACCTATGGTTTGTACAAATCAGCTATAGCTAGTATACCGTATACTTACGTATCTATGAAAATTAAAATCGTAATAATGAAAAAGCGATATTTAAAATTTTAAATAGGAAAAGAAGAAAAATAATGTTTAAAATCTAATAGCAAATCAGAAAAAGATTAATTTTTTATTATTTAAATAATTAATATAATTTATTATTGTTACGACTAGCACTATATATACGAATAGTACTGTTTATTCTATATTCTAAAAGTTATTACCTATTACATAACTATCTCATAATATTATATTGATAATGTTATCATGACGAATATAAAATATCACATGACTGCAGTAAATGTCGACCGAATTCACGATCTGGTCATCACGGTTCATGGCGAACTTATTGCAACAGGTTTTTGCAGATCTGCGGACTGCAATTAGTCTCGACCAAAATGCCGCTGGCACGTCGTGATTTATGATAATTTTTTTTCTAGAGTTCCAAAATTTAAGCAGTACTATTTTTTCATCGTCAGGTCCTTTTTCACCATTTTATTATCATATATAGTAAATAAATGTATTTGATATATACATATATGTATGGTGCATATCGCATATAGTATGAGGTTTAATGGTTATGCGTTTAATATTTTATTGAATTTTGAAAGTTGAAAATAGCTTTTATCATATTCACATGCCAATAATATACGCATTGCCTCCATGGCTCAATACCAATTATATTATACGCATTATGGTTTTCATAATACTTATTTAAACTTGTATGCATCGGCAGCCCTGTTTACCACATTTTTAAATATTTATATGTACCTACGTTGCGAATTTACCGCGAAAACGGTTTCCAATAAATCATGATTTACGCTGCTGATTAAGTAATAAAAAGATTGTTATTATACTTACAAAATTATTGTTTTTATATTCATGCAATTATGAATTATATTATATATTAATTTATAATTATAAATAATCTTATTTGTAATCAATGGTAGTGGGTAGAATGTAGAATACCTAACTTAGATTTACGTAGGTACATAAGTATTTACTTCGATCTTTTCTACTTTATTTAATTATAATATTTTCTACTTTTGAAGTATTCCTATATATTTAAATTATTTTATTATTAAAACAATGGTAAATTATATTCCAGTTTGAAATATACTTTTTTTTGGTTAAAATTTAAAAAAAATCAACTTTATAATTTAGGTGGGCCTCAGTGCACAATTTAGGAGAGGGCCCCGTTGGCATTTGCCGACTAAACGACCGTTAAATCCGCCACTGGTAATGTTATATCAGTAAGTAATTAGGTGAATAACTTATCAAGTGGCTATAGATTATAAGATATTTGTATATTATTTTTATATTATATATAGTTAAATTTGTAGCAAACGATTGTGGTTACTGGTTCTCTATAACAATAATGAAAATAATAGTGGGTGGTAAAATATACGCTGATATTCTGTATTTTGTCATACCACATAATACATGTAAAGTTCAGATTATTATTCGGAGCTTGTGCGGAGAACGGTGTCCATAGCAACGTTTGGAGGGATAGCAATGGTGATAGGGATGGATGGTGGGGTATAAAAAGGTTGCTGTGGATACCAGGGGGAGGGTCGCAAGTATTAGCCCAAAAACAAAAAACAGAAATAGATAGATATTATTATATTAAAAGATGGAAAATATCTGTTAAAAATTAAATAAAATTTCTAGCTGCAAAATATTATCATACACATATAAGTAATGCGGTTGGACATATATCCCAACACTTGAACGCACCATTCGATTAATTAATAATTATTATTATAACGCACGTGTTATTATTAGATGTGATAAATTTTAACGTGAATAATTTGGATATTGGATGTATTTATTTTCATTATTGAATATAGACTCATAATATTATGTAAACTGGTTACGTGTATAATAGGTGTGGATATTTACCTGCGGGAGCGTGTGTAGAGTTTTTAATTATATATAGTCAAGGAATAACTAATAAGCATACGATTAACCTCGTATTCGATTGTGGGGTCTTCGAAATTAAAATTGCAAATCGTATTATAATATATATACCTACTGTATAGGTATATTATAAAGAATCAAAACCGGAATAAATACGATGAATTATCGACATTTAAGCATTAATTCGTTATAATATTGTGGCGATTAGGGTCTATTACAATTTACAATAATATATAGGTATTATAATGAGCGTACGCATTAAAATATGTAAAATTAATGAAATCCGGTAGTATTTTAAGGCAGAACATTCAAAATATATTTTGTTAAAAACATAGGCGCCTTACGATAAATGACACCGTGTATTTGTTTTAATTAATTTGTGGCAGCGTCAAGTTTTTGAGATTATAACTTTAAAACTAACCATAGTATAAACATATACGTGTAGGTATACGAACTGTCGAGGTGATAATATATACATATATAATAAAATTATCATATTTAATATAATAGGTGGGAATCGTTATGATCACTAGGTAGCTTATTTGCCATCGCTATTCTATTCCTGCGATACCGCTGTCCGCTGCCTATCATGAAAAAACGAAATCCGATAGATAATCAAAAAAAAAACGGGGCGTATCATTGCAAAGATTTGTCACTATTTAAAATTTAAGTTTCGATGAAATAATGTCAACTTTATGAAACACAGTGCACCTATATATTGTATATACGACCACTGTGAACTTCTTAAAAATTATTGAACTATATAGGCATGGGGAGCTACGTAGCGCCCGGAGTCCATCACCTGTAAGAATACAAACCTTATAATTAGGCTTATAAAATTATTTTCTGGAATCGGATTTCCTCGTGAGTCGTGAGTACATAAAGAATTATTTTCCATTATTTTTGTCCAGCATAAATTATTTAATATAATAATGTGCTGTTGCATCTACATAAAAATATGTACTATACTTTCTATAATACCTATACGTAGTTTAGTCTGGATATATATGTACATTGTACACAATTTTATCATTCACATAAATTTACATAATATGGGAGGTATAAATACAAATATAATAGGTATTATACGTCTTAACTGTACTTATTATATATTTTCAATCTTCATCTAGGATACTAACTACTATTATTTCGTTTATTAATGTATTAATTTATTCAAACTAGAATTTTCGGAATCTTCAAGTTAAATTAAGGAGTTAAAGACTATATTTTTTTACCGATTAAGGAATGTACTTTAGTTATACCTAGATATTTTTTTAAAAAGTAAATCTATTTCCTCTATAAATTGTTAATTAGATGATTTTTTTTTAAACGTTTATATACTTAAATTAAAATTGGAACTAGTAGTTTTGAGTTACTTAACTTTGAGTACTAAGGATAGTTATAAGTCCATAATACTAGGTTTGGATTGGAAGGTAATGGAAGCTTAGATGATTTAAAAATGTCGGACATTTATATTAATCTATCAAATATCAATATATAATATTATAATTTGTGTAAACATTTTTTGAGGATAATAAATACTAAGTATATATCCAATTCAGATACATTTTATACTTTTGTATAACCACTTTTAAGGACTATTATACATGTTTCTAACTCAGAAACTACTTATTCAAATATTGATTTACACTCATACACATTTGCATAAACATAATTTGCTCAATAATTTACTGTATAAAAAGGTTGGTTCTATCGTTTGAAATAAATTAGTATCATCGTACGACACTCCTTAAATAGTATAAAAATCTAAATAATTGAAAATATGATACTTTTTAAGTAAAAATTCCAAAATTCGAAAAATTGTATTATTAAATGAAAAATGGGGATGAGCATGCTTGATAAATCACTCTGTATATAAGCAAATACAATACCTTGGAAAGTACTCCGTGATTTAGTACAAGCCCTGGCGAAATTTCGAGTTTAGGTACACCCATTTTTCAAATAAGTATCTGCAAAAATAAAATATAAATAACTTATAATATTATGTACACTCGTGTAATTTGACTTATTATTACATTTAGATACGGATCTCGAACGATTATAGTAATATTAATTACACCGTGTTTATGAATATTATTATTAACATGATATATAATGTGCCCTAACGTGTAGTACCTTTACCTATATAATATATGCAGTTGATCTCATATTATTATTAATTATCGCCCTTGGGGAGAGATCATATTATTTTATACACATCTATAGATACACGAATATAATATAGGTATATTATTATTATTATTATTGGTACTTCGGATCGGTTTGGTCTAATAATATATTACGGTCGCGTTTTTACGCACGTCGTAAAGTTTTCTCTTCGCTGTGAGAAAAAAAATGTGAGGCTCGTAAAAAAAAATAATCGCGTTAAACGGTAGCCGGGAGGACGACGCGTACGCTACACCTACCATCTACCCAACATATTATAATATATTATTCGCGATTTCGATTTCCCGTCGTCATTTATCGGTCGATCGAATATAATTCATAGCAGCTGCCCGCTTTGGATACATATATTATTATTATTATTATTATTGTATATACGGCGCGACGTTCGCATAGGTAATATAATATGTAATATTGACAACGCAATAAACGATTTTCGCGCGTTGGTCGCCGATATGTTTTGCGAGGGTTTTGCACGTTACAATATTAACATCATGTATAATATGCAGACACCGCAATTCTCGTCTGACCTTATTATTACTATTATTATTATTGCGGTATAACCGTCGCCGTTATTATATATTTCGCGAGTCTCACAAGCTCAAATGCAAACCTACGCGCACGCACACACGCATATTATTATGATATTATCATAGTCGGCGACGACTCGTCGACGGACAGTTCTTACACAAAAACTTACGCGGCGTACGTGGCCCACGAAAACCCACGGGCGTCTGTCGCCGGGTCCCGCCGCGCCGGGCGAGGTCGCGTCACCAATGGCGTTTTGCGAAAATCTCGTGTTCGCCGACACGCGCGCACGCTTGTCGTCGTAGGTGTACTAGAATCGTGCGAAGTGTTGTAAATATACACTTTCGTTTGACGACAATAACAAAAACAACAACGACAACAACAACAATTTCGCAAGCAATAATATTATACTATTGAAGGTACCTACCTGTTGGAAATATTATTCTAAAACAGCTCTCAACACTTAAGCTGTCAAGACATAACAAAAAATACTTTTTCAATGATATACTATGCATGTACTACCAGTAAATAATTATTTTACTAGGCCCAGAAATGTAGAATATATTAGGTACCATTAGATACTAAACATATAATAACTCTTCCAAGATTCTTTAAAAAAAATTAACTACCCTACGGCTAGAACAAAATGCTACCTATAACCAATGTTTAGGATATTATTCCATTACATATTAGTATTGTTACATTAATTCAATAAATTATGATTTTAGTAATTATTAAAAATTTTAGTTTTAAAGCTATATATTTTATTTTTTTTTTTAACTTGAGCGCGGCAACTTTGACCATTAGCTATTGTAGGGATTATTGACTATGATTGGTAAAATTGGTACAGTAATGTTGTTACTGTAGGTAAGAAACACGTGTATCATGTATGTGTGGCAAAATTTTGCTACTACGAACTCGGGTGGTCACTCATCCGGGAACTTATAGCAGCGGACGTTACAACCCTCAGCCACATTGCGTAACTGATAGCAGCCAACGCGCCTTGCCAAGCCACCTTATAATTTATTATTCATATAATTATACTAAACGATTTTATATCTATAATAGTACATAGGTAATCTATAAAAATATAAAAAAAAACTTATTTATTATATCGATATTTTAGTCATGTGAGAAAAATGTATTATACCTAATTATTATTAACTAATTAATTTATAATAATTGCTTTTCTCTATTGTATCTATTATCAAATATTTTTTTTAACACGACTTATATTCAACATGAATTTAACAATTAATGTGTTCAGTGGAGACCATTATCTTCCTAGAACAAAGAAAAATTAAAAATAAAATAAACATATATATTATATACAGAATTATTACAGATACAGTCATATTATAATGATAGTCACAAAGTGACGGTCATAGTAACACGATTCCCCTAACTATACTGTGATTATAATATTGTATACCCATGGTATTGGAGCACCAACAATAAGCCTCAAAACTTATTTTTTCTCAAACAACGTACCCCTTTCCGAAAAATTTTAATTTTATTACAATCGGTAACACACATATTATATTATAGAAGTATTTGTTTTTATATCAAAACATATTATTGTAACAACTAATATAATATTATTAATAAAAACATAGATTTTACATCAAATAGTAAAAATTTTTAAACACGGTTAAAGTGAAAAGCTTACCTAATATACTTTATACCTACGTTCGTTCTTTGCTCAAGGATAATAGTCCATCAAAATGGTTTTAGAAAAATATGAAATAGTTGTAATATTTTATCTAGTATTTTCTATACTTAGACAAATCTTACAAATTATAAAATGTTGATACATTTGTTTTCCCTACTAGAATTTTCATATCATTAAACCTTTTATACGTGGTAAATAAAATAAAATTTCTCAAAACTACTCGTTTGAATTTTGATTTTGATACATTAACATTTTCAAAAAATCTCCAATAAATAATTGACAAGTAAAAAAGTGGATTCTTGTTTCAAAAAAAAATTGATGGTATCTCCACGGAAAACTCAGTAAATGTTATTAAAAAATAAAAAATCCTTAATTCGACTTAAAAACTCCACACTACGACACACCACACTCATCGCCGTGTATAACGCGGTGTATCGGGCGCTAAAATCAATCGTTTCAAAATAATAGGTACGAGTTGAGAAAACGGTTCGAAAAACTTGTAATATGATAATATTATCGACACCGACACGTCCGATTTCGATTAGGAATCGACTTTGAATTTATGTCATCGTTTCTCTTTTCGCCTACCTCCACACCACACACGCACGATAATCTATACATATTATATAAAAATCATTCTGATGGCGATTCGTGCCTACGGGCGATATTTATATTTGGACAAAACTATACTAATATTTATTAATATACACGATCGTATATTAATATAGTCGAGTATTAGGCGTATATTATTATGACGCGCAGACAGACGACTCGCGCGAGTAGGCTCTACTTATTTACGACAGACGAGATTACATGACGGTTTATACGTATTTGCGATACACACAGCGAAAACGCATTATTGATGTATAGTTATATGTATAGCTATATAGTACATTACCATTTACCGTCATGTGTGCGAGCGTATTCGAATTAAATCGCAGCGCGCCTGTTTGCATTGTACCAGTGTTGTGCATACACCTTATGTTACTTCCAACGCGATACAGCACACGCACTATCCGTATTTGCAGAAAATTTGAACGCCAGTGCCTATATATTATGCTTTTAATTATCACGTAGGTACCCATATTGATATTATAATATACCTACGTCATGGTCACGGTGGCTGAAAGCGTTTTTTTCGCGTAAATAATAATATCATGTACTGCACTCACAATACTTACCTACTGTTATAATATATACTTACTATATTATTTTATTTTATTTAAAAATAAATCCCATACTATAACGCATAATTTAATAATATTGTTATTTCTGTAACCAATAGCAACCGTCTATAAACAAACAAAAAAAATTATTCGATTTTCGTGAGCCAAGGCGGAAAATTCTTGGGCGTGCTCAAAACAGGGGAGGGAGTCATATCCCCTTTTTAGCTTCTTTTTGTCATATAAAATACAAGATAAAGCAATGAATTACTGCTATATAACGTAGTTTGAGAACAAACAAAAATGCATATCCCTCCCGTTTCAATAAATCTGAGCAAGCCACTGCACCCTATATTAACCTATTTATATACATTATATTTGTTTGTTCGTGTGTGTGTGTGTGTTGAAGTGTAACTAGGATAAAAATTGAAACGCAAAAATACTGTCTCGGGTGAAGATCACTTCGAATGAGAATATAATATTATTATAAAATAATACCGCCATTTTTACCAATATTAAACTGTTGAAGTACTTACCTAATATAAATACGTAACTTAATTATTGCATGCACCTATACATATTTATTTGACATTTTTTAGTTTTACGATGCTATTTTTTTCGAGGAACTGTGGGTTAACCTTCATTTACCGACATTTTATTTAACCAACCCTCTATCAATATATCGGTACACTACTGTAAAGTATAATCATCGCTCGTTTTACGCATTGTACGCATACAAGAAACATAATATTATAATGCACTGTTACTCACTAGTAAAAATAATAATAAAACGTGTGATTCAGGCACAGAAAAAAAAATCAGGGGGTTCATAAGTAAAAATATTAAATATATTAATTATTGTTAATAATTTTAAAAATTGATAATTTATCGTTAGGACGTTTTCATAAGTGTTTGACATCGACCTTTATAAAAATCAGTAATCACAATTGTTGATGTGCGTATAATGTCAAGATTATGAAACATTTTTCTCGAATACATTTTGGTTTGTACCGCCCCCCTCCATCCAACTACTACCAATGTATACGTTCCCGACGAGGCTACAATATTATGTATTATTTTATTAATGTATTTGCTGCTTGGCATTAAGCAGACGGCATAAATAAGTAACAATTCATATTTTCAACACTTGTGAAAAGTCGACAAGGTTATACTCTTCTGTACGCAGTATATAGCTATCTGGTATATATATACCTATGAACTACAGACGAGATATGCGCCGTGTTACGGATCAGTGGGATCAGATTTTTAAAGTAATAGTAATTACCGACCCACTCTGTTTACCTTAGACGGTCGTCGCGCCATCGCCGCCGACGATGTACAATTTGATATAATATTATTATATAACATTGGTTTATAATATTATAAATTACAAAGTTGAATATTGGTTCCAGTTTCGTGCACACTCCGCGGGACCCCACGTATTTTATCGATCCGTTTTTAAAGACCATTTGGTCTCTACAACAGTATTATTATAGGTATAATGGTACGAATGTGTGTGTACTGTGTAAGTAGACGCCTATATTTTATCGGAATTATATCACGTGGAACAGATATTTTAAGGAATGTGAATGTAGGAAAATATTATTTTTGAATGACATGTACATGAAAATTGTTATGTTGAAATAATATGTATCGTTGAACATTTTTTGTAAGAACAGACATTTGATGGATTGATACGTTAATGAAACAAAAAATACATGAAATCAATAGTGTTGAACAACCATTGCTCTGAACGACATTTTACGGAATGATACTATTTTTAACCTTCTGAAAAATGATAAGGTAGCTTATACCACAATGCCATACCAGCATATACCAACATATTACAGTAACACCAATTTGAAAAAACATCGTACAGTGATGCCACGCTAGCGGCACTCGTCGCTACGCTTCTTGGGGCCGTCGCTCCGCTCCGCAAATCGAAAATATCCCCCAACTTGCTGTGCAACACCGCCTCAAGTTGGTCACAGGGTAACGACAGGTTAACCACCGTACAACCACTCTTATCGGTCCTTATAATTTTTCGGAATTCCAGCAATTGTCTGTTCCGATCAATATTTGAAATTTGATGATTCCAATTAATGTGTATCCCAAGATTTGAGAATCCCAATAAATGATTGTTTTAAATAACATAATTCCAATAAATGTCAGTTCCAAGTATCGTAATTTAAAAATAACTGTTTTTCCGATAAATGTATGATTTATTGTTTTCGTAAAACGTCCGTTCCAAGAAATGTCATTCCAAGAAAATACTGCAATATAATATCATCCCGATGAATCTGCTCATTAAAAAAAAACGTAATATATTATATTATATATATATATATATTTAATAGGATGAGTTGTTGATGAACGGGTGGGGAACTCAAGCACATAAAGCTATAATCTGTATTATTAAGGGTCCGTTTTAAAATCATAGTTTAAACCTCGGTTACGCTTGAACCACTGATTTTACCGGCCGAATTCGGTGGTTTAACCGGAGTTTAACTATTGTAATACGGGCCCTAAGCAGATAATCATTATATTATATCACATTTACTTATTAATACGAGTATGCTATTTTGTATAGATTGTAAATTTTAAGTCTTATTGAATAAAAATAAAAAGTTAATACCCAATAGATTATTATTTGTCACGTCATATTGAAATATATTATTATTACAATTTTATTAGTACCTACACGATATTCCTAAAAAAAATATTTTAATTACTACAATTGTGTACCTAAATTGCCTAATTACGACGCCGTGCGATTATAGTTATGAATTCGTTAAAAATATTTTATCGTACTTAAGAGATTCAAGAGAATTGCAGGACCCAATGATATTACTTTCACCAAAATCGATAAAATAAAAACACAAAAATATATGTTATAGCCATAGGAATTGTGAAAAATCCAGTAATTCTCTATACTTCCCGTACATTTTCGGGCGATATAAATTACTATTAAAATATTTTCTCCCTGTATTTTCAGGGCTAATTTTGTTAGAAATACCTCGAAAATCTACTTATGAATTATGATATATAAAAATAATAGTCATTTTATTATTTTTAACATATTGATTTAAAATAAAAAAAAAAATATTGTTCATTGGTAGCCAATAACTAATATTTCATTTTCTTAAACGCACGAAAGAAATCCTGCACAGCTTGTAGGGAAAATTCAAAATTAAAATCGTAAAAATAGTGATAATAAAAAGTAATATTTCAAATGAAAACAAATAAAAATTATGATTCAAATCTAATTATAAATCAGAAAACAATTAAACCAATATTGTGCAACAATATAAAAGTCTGAAAATTATAAAATTAATATATTAATTTAAATTTAAATTAGAAAAACATATTACATAGATGGGTGTCGCTAGTGAAATCAAAAATTTCGTTTCGATTTTAAGCTCTGAATTAATAGCTGTATGTATACTTGTCAGGTAGATCAACTAACCAGATCTGGTGTTGTTCACCTGTCGTGTAAATAAAAAGTGTAAAGTTGACAGTCGATTTTTAGTGTCTTCATAATAGTATTGGTTCAACGTTCAGTAGGTATCTATCACTACTACAATTGTATGTTGTACATAACATGACAATTAATTATATACCTATAATATAATACTAAGCGTAATCTGCATTGGTGGAAATTGGGGGGGGGGGGCAGATAACTTTTTAATTGTATATGGAATCGTAGCCCTGATCCACTCACATTGTTGTTAATAATGTTAGCAAACCTGAAATTGTAAAGGATTTGCGCCTATGGACTATTCAGTTTAATATAGACAACTGATTCTAAACGAAAATCACTGCAGCAGCTGTAGAGCGTTTAATTAAGTTGATAATGTATTGGTTATGTATACTACTGCACTGCAGCATTCATCGAAATCATAATAAGTGTCGTTAACTTGTGTAAGTCATCGTTGAATGAATAGATTAAATTAGAAAAAACGAGATAAAGTCATTAATTTATATAAATACTAATAGAACTTAATAGTTTACGAGATATACCTATGTCGTATGTATTCGTTATAGGTAGGTACATAATATAATTATACTGCGCTCATCAGCGCAATTACTAGACACCTTCAATGCAATATTATTAACTAGGTATTGCAATATTCGTCAAAATTGAAAAAATTAATTTTGAATTCAAGATTTAGTCTTATTATTAATTAATATTATATGGGTTATGTTAAATTATATGTGATCACAGGTGATAACAAGAACGTCCCTAGATTGGGAGGGACAACCCAATCTTAACTCAATAGTTATGTACATAAAAGCTAGTAAAAGCTAATTATATTATATAGGTATGTATACTTTCATAGTATGTTATACATTTTATATTTTTATTTAATATCATAGAACCATTTTATAATAGGTATAGCTTTAAAAATACAAATATATCGGTACATTGGAATAGGCAAGATATTATAGCCACCAGTATAATACTGTAATTCGCGTTTATCTCGAATGATACAATAATAAGACAACGTGTCGTAAGACCTAAATAATAAATGTCAGTCTAAAAATTCAGAATATAAATTTATAGGATATTGACAACGACGTGAACGCGAGGGACAGAATCTCGCGTTGTTGTGCGCCAATTAGAAATAATAAAACGCGGGCGTGACGATGACGGGAAATCCGGCGCGCGTTAGAAAACGTTCGTTTCCGTTTGTATACTGTGCATTGTTGCTAGCACGATTTTTATTATTATTTTTATTTTGTTCTTAAGTACATTTTGTCGAGTACTGGACGAATATAGGACGCTGAAAACGCCGATTTGTGTTTATTATATATTACGTATTAGTGTATTACTAATAAAATTACATATTTCAATACGATAATATTCAATTAATGCTGTTGTAGCAGAACATATTTTGTTATGTATGAATAATGCACCTATATTATGTGTACACATTATTTAACGTTAATGCGAAAGCGCTGAAATCACTAAAAACTATAAGACACAACAAATGCTTATTAAAATTGACCCAAATACCTATATTAATTTACTAATAGTTTTAATTTTAAGGCCTGTTGAATTAAAAATTAAAAATTATTTTTCCTTCATAACCTACAAAAGAATATAATAAATTCATACATACATTCAAAACAGCAATCGGAGAGTCCAAAAACTAACCTAAAATGATTGGTCTAAAACCTCAAAAACCCAATACGGGTGCTCCATTAGCCTTGATAGTTTATATTTTAACGTATGTTTAAACGTAGTTATATTGCGAGTGAAGGTTATTTTCTCATGACCCGCGATGCGTATTATGCAGGAAGGTAAATAAACAAAAACCCAATTTAAATTTTTAAAGTTGAAAAATAATCTAGTTGAAACACCTAGATCCGATAAACTACACATTCGACGACTGAGCGAATTGTAATGTTTACATATTAACAATTGTACATCATAGACGTTACACATTATAATAGAAAATGCACAAGGATGTGAAAACCCAAAACAATTCACGACCATGGTTTAAATAAGGCCATGACATCCTCACAATATTGGAACACGTTCACCAAACAAAGCAAAAAAAAAAATAGGTATATATAATATTATAATCATCAAAAAACTATTACGACCAACTGAATCTAAAATTGACACTATAATATACTTACAATGTTATTTTAATTTTATTTTTTGAACTCCAACTACTAGGGTTAAAGGCTTAGAATATTTACAACAGTAATACATACATTTACATTATGAGATTGAATATAATATCTGAATCGTACAAGTAAAAATATGTTAGAGTATAATATAGGTACAAGAATAAATAAAAATTAAAAAATAATCAAAAGAAAAATTAGATAGAATTATAGAATTTACCTAATTATTATTACGAATTTTATGATTGTCGATGTTTTGTTGGACAGTCTCAATGTTTCGTATACGTGTTCAGGTTTATTTAAAATAGTTCTGGTAGCAGTGTTTCGACAGTAAAGTTACATTGTTTTAACTGTATAGGTACCAAAAACTTAATTTAAGCTAATCATAATAATTTTCTGTTTATCAGTTTTGACTGTAGAGTTATTGTGTTAGTTCTTACGTGGTAGTATCTATAAAATTTTGTCTATCTCTGCATATGTGATATGTTAGACATCAGTGACAGATATGATACCAAACGGGGGAATACTGGAGGATTTCTTTATGTAAATAATTAGAGAAGACAGTTACTAAGTGTTTATAACTATATCAAACGTTATCTAGTACCTTCAATTTAACGTATTGAAAAACAATGTGAATACTTAATATCATAATATATTTTGAGGCCGGTGTGGCGCGGTGTTTTCATTCAGCCACGAAACGTGTTCTGAGTGTACGCGACCGGCCGGTGTCACTTGTTCCTGGATGGGTTACCACCCGGGTTTCTAGTGAAAAATCCTTGTCTCACATATGCGTGTTCAAACCAGCCATACCCTCCCCACACTTCACAGTAACAGCCAAATGACCTCAATTGTCGAAACCTTAATTTTAAAAAAAAATACAATATATATATTATTTTATCGATGACCGTGTAGTAATACTACTTCTCCACCCAGGTATGTTTGTAACAGGCCTTAGTATTATTATTATACATTTTGTAAAATAGTTTAAAAAAATATTAATTGATCAAGCGTCTGGAATATAGTATATTATATAATATATATTATAATGTGGTACTAGCTGATCCTGCACGGCGTTCCCGTGACAAATTAAAAAATTCCTGTGGATTTACTCCTTTTTAAACTTCGCTACATGTAAACTTCACAGATTTCTAACACAATTACTAAAGTTGTTTTGACCAAAATATATGAAATACAGGTCTAAAATTATATCCAATCATAATATCTATTTTATTTTCTGTAACCATGGTTAACCATTGCAATGGTAAAAAAATAATATAAATAAAAATATATGATAGTTTTTCGTGAGACAAATACACTCAATATGAGAGTGTTGAAAGTAAAAAGTAAGTAATAAAAAGTAGCTTATGATTTATGATTATTAAAATCGAAAATGTAATGAAAATTGGTCAAAAAATGTGGAGGTGTACATCTTCAGGTATAGAAAATATTAACTAAATACCAAATTTCAGAACCATTAGTAGGATAGATTTGACTATGGACAGCTCACACAATCATTGTCTTTTATTAATATAATATAATGTATTTTTATATTTTAAAATATTTCACGATAATTTTCTAGTTATTTTTAGAATGTATTTTTTCACCCTAGGTAATTTCCAATGGTTCATGCATGCATTTTTTTTCACAATAATATGCAAATATATAAGTATCGTTTTTATATAACATCGATTGTTTTATCGTGGAATATTATATAAGTACATTATTAATTTGTTTATTTATATCTGAAATTGTTTACTCATCCTGCAGTGTGTTAGTAATATAGAATTAAAATTTAATAGATCATTGATTTTTAAAATATTAGCAGGAAAAAACAAGTTTTCCAATACTATAGTAATATTAAACTATAGTCACAACGTTTACAGTTAAAAGTTAAGTGATGTAGTACACTTCTTAAACTGAAAGACAAACAACTTGTCCAGTGTCGGTTATCGACAGAAGAGGTTTCGAAATAATTGTTAATATAACCATAAAGGTACAATATATGACACGACGGGTACCGAACAGTTCGTCAAAAGAGACTAATCATCAAAAATACAGCAGTTGGTCAAATTATACTCATTTTTGGATTCTTGATAACACCTGACATTAAACTGTCCTCCATCTTCCAATCAGCATACCGGTATATTAGTGGTACGTCGTCACATAATATATTTAGCCCTAACTCCTGTTTTGTATAATATTATGATGAAATCAATTTTAAAAATGTGTGTTCTTTTTTTATGTATGTGGCTACTGGCTATTGACATGCAATAATGCAATAATAATATGATTACAGAAAAGAATCATTTTATTGTATTATTATATTAATTTTAAATGTTAAATTGATAAAATTATTGTTCGTTTGACGGCTTAGTTCAATGTAATTTACTTTTAGTGCGATAAATAAAAACCTCGTTCTGCAAAATCAATTAAGTACCTCTACATAAAAAAATATTTCCATTATTGGTGAAAAGCACTCTGACAAACGTGTGTGTTATTGCAGACGAATATTAACCGTAGTTGACGAATCGTTTCCAACAAACTACTCATTTGATGAAATGTTTTTGACCAACTGTCCTAGATAATCCGACATGACGGACGTACATTATGGACAGTGTGCGGTGGCGTCGACCGGGTCGATATGCGAGCTGCGGTTGTCGCCGCGCACTTTTGTCGGGACGGGGCGGGGCGCACCAAGTCCAAGCGGTTCGCACCGATCGCCCCGACAGATGGCTGACGCGAAATTATACACTGCAGGCGGCGACGCTACACTCGACAGTTGTTTGCTTTGCGCGGCCGGCTGGTACGGCGGGCCCGATCGTTCGCCCGCTCCCCCCCGAGGGAGCGTTTCCAATTTAATTTCCTCGAAAACTCATTTGCCGTCCGCAGATACCATCGCGCGCGTGACTGTCGGAAAAACCTTTACGGGGTGATTCACCGAGCGTTCATGCCGGTCCCCATTTGTATCCATTATTGTATGCGCGTTCATTTAAATATTCTGATTTTTGTAATTTCCAGCAGCCGCCTACAACCTGCATAAGACTATATTTTCCAATTCTTAATATTTGTTTTTACTCCTCGAGGAGTGTCCTCCTGTGGCGTCACAAACTTCTTCTAACGAGAATCCATCCTTTATTACTGTAAATGATTTAGTGGATATTGTTTTAAAATTAAAAAATATAAAACTGATGTAATAGGATTGTATATAGGTATAGTATTTATTATATTTGGACCTTTTATACAAACTATAAATGTTGATAGATCAATACATTTAATAGTAATTTTTAAATCACCACAGTCTCCATATCATCCAGAGCCATTATCATGGACCTACAAAGTCTATAATACGCAAATGTAGTAACTCAAAAACTACTCGTTTGAATTTCGATATCGATAGGTTGAAATTTTCAGAACGACTATCCACTAAATAATGTACAAATAAAAGTGGGATTATCATTTGAAGAACAGAAGTTTGCACCTCTACAGTAGACTCCTGTAGTAAAGTACGAACAAAATCTCAAGAATTTGAAAATATGGTAGGTATTTATAAGTATTTATGAAAATTCTTAAAATCATATTTTGAATGTCTAAACTATTAGAGAAATGAAAGGGAGAGCATGTTTAGTGTTTGTATGTTTAATAAAACAATGCGCATACGATCTGCGTATGTACAATATTGTAAACGCTGTGGCTACAATGTCTGTATATAATAGTCGTCATATTTTAGATTTTATTTTTATTTTTGCATTAGCATTGTCCAAATAAAAATATAATAATACGTACAGGCAGGCGTGAAATGTCTGTAGTAAAGCTTGCCAACCTACGAAAATATTCTCTTTCCTCTGAGAAAACTTTAAGAAAACGTAGGTATATTATCATATGTTATATTATATTGTACTTACATATTTTAGAGTATTTTAGGATATTTAAAAACCAAATCGTTTCAACATAACAAATTAACAACAAATGAAGTTTCTACTACAATCTACAGATGACGGTGCATAATTTATTCTGCTACCTATCTATACTGACAGTCAGGCAATATTTATTTCAGTACCAGAGTATAGGCCAAACAAAAATATTTATGAAATAAAATTGGTCAGGCTCTTATGGCTGATACCAGATTGGTTGCCGAGATTCTACTACACAGGCAGACTCTGTAAGTAAATATAATTTACCTATACAATTTCATTCACCTGTGAGCCAATCACGTTCGACCCTCAAAATGATTCCAAAAATATGTTTTATATAGACATTATCCAGTATCCACATTGACCATGGTTTTTATAAAGATTTTTCCTAGCAATTTTATATAAAAGCATCATAATGATAAATTAACAATATTTTGTTTATTAACGATAAGAATGTTTGATTTTTTGCTTATGAGCAAAGTCGAATTGGTTTCCGTTTGGTTTTAAGCAATTTATTATTCCTAATATAAAATATATAGTTAATAAAGTTATTATTATTATATCTGAGTATAAACTGATGACAGTTATTATAATACTTTTAGGTTTCTAAATATTAGTTTTAGTCCTCGTTTTGTCCGTCCATCAATAATTACTGGTATCTACATAGTTACGATTGTTGATTTGGTTAACAAGAATATAATAGATAGTAGATAGCAGATATAATTCGTAACATTGTTGATTAATAATAATTATTATAAAATATTATTATTATTTATAATATAATTATAATAAATATTAATGGGTTTTTAAATTGGTGCTTATTTTAAGCGCAGTGAGATAAGTGACCCACAACCGGTCTTTGTAGCCTTTCCTGTACTGTAGTATGCAATTATATTTAATATTATTTTTCACATTTTTAATACTCGGTAATTGCTATTATGAATTTATTATTAATTTACTTAAAATAGAATATTGCTATACAATAATTATTATTTGTCGATATGTATCAATAGTAGGTACCTATATATTTTGTAGTTAATAAAACATGCCAAAACCGAATTTATTTAGGCTTAGATACCTATATTAATAATTTGGATATTTAGATACACATAATTCATATAAGTATTAAGTACATACTAGAACTAGGTTATCAAATTCTTTTAAAATTGTAGTTAAGTACCATAGAATATGACATGCTTGACGAATGAATCCTCCAAACTTTTTTTTTACGTGTTCAGTTTTTTATTACATTGAAAATCTATTCGAAACAATTCTATACCCATACGAATGTAGAAATATATTATTTTCTATTTTTATCAAGAAGAGAAATTTGTTTCTTTCTGTCGTCTTTAGCCTACCCCAAAACAAAATTCCCGACAAGTGACTGTTTGTAAATTGCAGGTTTCTCCATAGAATTCAAAGTAAACGACTAAGATATTGGAAAACTTCTGAATACATTTTTTTGATAAATATATATATATATAATTTAATTGTATATATATTTAAAATATATATATAATATAATTCACAATATCTCAAATTTAAACGGGAACCAACGAATGCTCACTTTTTAAAATGCGTAATTTCAAACGGGAACTATTTTCAACATATATACACAAACTTGTAGCAACTTTAAAACGGCGTAATAACTTTGCTGCTGTATCGCTGTAGCCATAGGTTTACATATTATGTATACTTACATCCATCTAAACTTTATTAATAAAAAGATTCCTGGCCATATTTCAAACATATATTACGAACTATGAATTTTTATGTAACTAATGATTACCAGAATTTGTGAGTTTGATGTTCCACCCAAATTTTTTTAAATACGCGTGCCACCACACGCACTAAAAATTGGAAAAATATGTCAATCATACAATATTCAAAATAATAAGGTAAAAAAATATTAATTTAATAATGGGTACTTACATAATATATTAATGAATAAGAATTATAAAGAAAACATTAACTAAAATAAACTAAAAATAAATACATTATAGAAGTACCTACAACTTACAAGCAAATAGCATATATTATATTTTGTCATACTTTGTTGTATAATATATTATTATAAGAGATAGCATTTTTATTAACGATTTATAGTTTACAGTCGTATACAAATATGTATTGTAATATTTTGATTAAATATTTGAATTGAATTCTTTATACAATTAGTGATGATAAAAAAAAAACATGCAAATACATCTGATTTCCATCGGCGTTAATAACAAATAAATAAATCTTTTTCTTCGTTTCGCAATTATTATTATAACTACATTATAATGAATTATTATTGTGCATATTCTACACACGACTGCGGGAAACGAATAAACGACTCTCCGTCACGATATGTGTGTGAATGTGAATAATAATGAATACCTATATAAATACTGCAATTTAGCGGACCTCATCAAAACGCAGCATTATTTTGATATAATATGTTTGTGGAGAAAAAAAATCTTTGGAATCGTCTCTCCGCAGTCGTTCTCGTTCAGAGCCGTGGCGAAATTGCATAGGTCCAGAACTGCGGGCGGGCGGGTGGTGGGGTTGAGGGCTTGGCATCAGATGACGAAAAAAATCTAAAATATTATAACGCGTTTTTCGGGTAATACACTGTGCTTAATAACTGCAATTGCCGTACATCATAAAATATACGCTATGCCGACCGGTCCGAACGAGAAAACGGCGTAATTAGGTACGTGTATATTATACAGTCGTGTTATTATATTATATTATACCGCCCTCGTCGTCGTCTGGTGGTCATGCGATGTTTAATATTATATTATTATTATATTGCCGTCGGCGGTGGCGAGTCTGCAGCCCGGCGCCGGCGACAAAATGCATATAGAATTCATGAACGGCCGCTGCTGCAGTATATGTACCTATAGTTTAGTTTACCACCTCGCGGCGTAGGGACCGCAACAATTGTGCCCGTGATCGGACTGTCCTCGGTGATTACAACAATAAAAACTAAAAATAACTATGGTGTGCATTACGATCAAGCTAGGATTAAAATTTACCGGGCTCGGATAAGGCCAAATTGTTTAGAACCCCCAATGTGTAAGAATAAAAAACTCTGTATAATAGTATTTTTTATTTTCATGACATTAAAATATAATATAACTCTTATAGATAATTATAAGTGGGTATTCAATTTCAGAAATTGTCTAGCTTTTTCTGAAGCAAATTTGTGAATAATATCGTATACATTTCTCACGACACTGATAATAATATTAAATCCGTGCAAAAATAAAATTAAAAAGTAACAAGTGTTTTATTTTAAAAATAAAAATTTTTTTTTAAGTATCTATTTTTATACACACAATATTTCATAAATCATAAGTAATAATTACAATATAAGGTATAAATGTGTGATTTAAAACTAGAAGTCACTAAAAAAATGTTAAGTCTTAAGGGGCCATTGCTCCGCTACCCATTCCCTTAATTCGGGCTTGGTTATAATAGGTGTTGAATTAGGTACTTATTATTAGCCACTTTGAAATCGTACTAAATAGCAAAGGTGGCATTTACTAGTTAAAGATGTTGAGTTAAGTTAAGTTAAAAAGTTCTCAATAGCCCTTCGTCTTGTCAATTCTGCACCCTGGTGCATATCCAATGACACACTTGACAATTATTTAAAATCGAAACAGTACGACAATTTTATCTACCAAACACTGCTCTAGATTTCACTCAAAGTTATATTACTACACTCAAACCTTTTAATTTCTCCACTCTCATTTAGTTCTCTCTCGGGGAATCTAATTGACCGCTTGAAATGTCGAAGGTAGAGACACTGACAACTACAACTATAATAATAATACATAACATAATTAATAATCACGTTGGGATATATCAATGGATAATATGTTTCACTCTACATTCAATTATTCAAAAGAAAAAAATCTAAGGTACCTGCCTACTTCAATAAAAAAAAAAAAGTTTTTTATACTTTTAAACGTAGGTAGTCAGTTAATTGTCTAATAAATTTAATAACTTCAGTAGTTTAATTTACTGTTGAAACGACTTGGATTGTATTTTTTAAGTAATGGAAAGAATGCTCCGGGGGCCTCTGGTGTGCCAGACTGACACTACTACCACCCACCCCAAAGAAAGTGTGATCGCTCTTCCCTTGAATATAATGATGAATTCTGCCCGCCGGTCGACACTTTTTCGTATTGTAACTTTACTCGATTTTTCTCCGCGTGCATAATAATAACTCGCGACGCATAATATACGCAGGCATACAGTCGTGGTAGTGGACAGCGATGCCCGACGGGTTTCAAAGATTCTTCCTAAATTAATATTAGTCGTATTATTATTACTACGTGTGTGTGTGTAGGTACGGAGCGTCACAGGTACCTATAATATTAATATTGCGCGCCAGATTCTGACTAGGTGGTCTCCCGCGCCCCGGGAGAAAATCGTATTTATATCATGTCGCAGGTGTGCTCTTATATAATAATATATAATATTTTAAGGTCGTCCCACTAATATAAAATGCACGAGCTGTTTTTGTTTACTATTTTTCGGTGTACATTACATTATTATCATTAATTATTATCATCATCATCATCACTATTATAATATTAAATATATAACGTATAAGCGTACTTTTAAATTTACAATCGATAATAAGCCTGGGTTCGGTCGCCGCGTAATTGGCCTGCAGTTGCGACGAGACATGGACGCGACGAGTTTGTGGCTGAAATTACTATAATAGATGTGTATAATATATATATATATATATAAATATATGTGTATGTGTAGTATCTATACTATAATATTATGTACAAATCGAGTTGCGATAAGTCGAAAAACTTGACCACTCGAATTTTTTGTGTTCCCTTGAAATGCTCGTAACACTCGACGTATTATTAGTCTCGTTAGCTCAATGATGAAATACCTACTATGACAAATGGCCAAGTCAAAGTAAATTATGTCTGGGCATTTAAATTTTCAGCGTGAAGGGATATATTGTGTTTAGAAAACAATGTCGGTGGACTTGAATGGAAAATCGGAGCAGATAAACTTAATATCGATCAACAAACATGATTTCAAACGTACCTATATGCTGTACGTCTGCATTCGATGATAATATTGTAATCAGAGAACTGTTAACTGATGACAAAAACAAAACTATGGGTATAGTGATGTCAAATGAGTAGTAGCGTGATTCCGATGGTTATGAAAGTTATGACTCATAACTTATGAGTCTCAAAAAAAAAATGGTGAACCGAACAATTTCATCATTATAAGCTGTTGGGAAATTAGTTGAGTCTGTTAAAGACGTTGCTATTAATTCTATTAGAATATTTTTACAAAATGGTGGAGTAGATATTAACGAACAAAAAAACAGGGTATGACCTTCAGTGCAGCGGGAAGGTTTCTCGATAACAGGGCCTGCAAACACGAAGTCTAGGGCCACGGGCTACAGCCAACCTGATAAGAAGCTATAGTCAAGAGGGCAAAAACGTGTTTCTTAGCTAGTGGATAATTATATTATAATTAGTATAATTTAATTTAATAAAATTTGATATTATGTATAAGGGTCATGAAGGGGGCTATCTCCCCTATCATATATGAAAGTTCATCGTTCGTGAGTCGCGGGGCCCGGGAAACTGCAAATACACATTAGCCAAGCGCGTACGACGTAAAACCTAAAGTTCTAGATCACTATAGTAACGACGGAAAATTAAATGAGAATAATTATTTTTTTAGATTAAAAGTTCACCTAAAAAAAATAATTTAAATTGTACAGTCCTGTATTATTTTTTTCAAAAGATATTTTTGGTTCAAAACATGTTAAAATTAGGTTTTTTTAGGGCATAACATTTTCAACACTTATAATAAACAAATATTTGTTCTAATGACATAACTGTGTAATACCACCATGTCTTTTTTTAAATTTTTTATTATAAGTTTTTATTGATACAGTTTCATTATACATTATTTTTATCATAATTTATATACACATGGGGGACGGAGTGGCCGAGTGGACTAGAGGACTAAACATAGGCGGAAATTTGGGGAGGGCCTTGAGGGGGCTTAGCCCTCTCAAAACGTTCAAATAGAAAATTTAGCCCCCCCCCAAAAAAAAAAATAATATAAGTAAAATAAATTACATGATTTGATGTAATATGTTTACCAACTTTTCTGTTTGTACGTTTTGAGAGGGCTTAGAACATTCAAGACCCCCCCCCAAATTTCTGCCTATGGGACTAAGGTGTTGGTTGTGACGTGCACCATCGCCGATTCGAAACCCGGCCACTTCTCTTCGGGCAGGCACGGTATCTGGAGAAAAAGGCCGCCATCCCCCGCCCGGGCGTGGCAGATACCTACGGGTGCCCATTAGAAAATTCTGCCAAACTAATAAACACACGTGCTTAAACCTACAGTATCCTCCCCCAAACTAAAAAAACCACCTAATGGGCTAAGTTGCCACGGGTTAATTAATAAAAAAAAATTATATATATGTAAATATATACATGTATCGATTAAAATTGTATTTCATTATATAGGTATTCCTTTAAGCTTTGACCTTATTTTGGTAATTTCGAGTTTGCTATCTCGAATGATCAACACTCGAATCGATTTTTTTTATCCCCATTCAACATCAAACCATCTCAACTTGACTTAATATCTACAAAATTGAATACTATATTATTATGAAGTATGAACTCTCGGCGTCGAATGCGCGACGGCAGTGTGTGTTAATATATAAATTATCTGTGTAGGTACGCGTTTGCTCGAAAATTATATATAATATAATGTATTATACTTCGGGTTTGTATATATATTAAATTATTAAATTAACTGTACGCTACAATTATACAAAATTAACGTGTGTGTGCGTGTGTTTATAAATATTTTATGCCGTTTTACGGCATGTCATTAAAATCATAGAACGGAAGTATACGCGAACGGGTTTTTTTTTTTTTTATGTATTTTTTTCAGCAGCCGAAAAAAAAACTCTTTCGCAGTCAAAATATTTCATGTCTGCAGGTTTAATGTAGGTGCATAATACACTATACATTGTTTAATGTACCTACATATAATATACGCGTGGACGTTTATCATATTATAATAATGTTTCAAAACAAATTTACGCCGTGCAAATAACTGCAGAGTGTGATAGGTAATTATATTTTCGGCAGTAAAAACATAAATTCGTAACGTGTTGGAGCGAAATCATGCCCGAAAACTGGTCTACTGGTCTCTGCAGGTTTTTGATGCGTTATTTCAGGACATAAGAAACATGATTATTCGAGAAAAAAAATAAGTGATTTCGTTGCATTTGCATTTTTTTTTTGCTCGCAAGTGTATATAATGCATTTAGCGAGCTGCTTAAAAAAAACTGTTGTACGCAGAGTACCTACATATAATATAATATAATATATACATAATGAATCTATATATGGCATAAAAAAAATTAGCTCACTACTTTACAATGTTGGAAGTCTCGTGAGGTGTACGTAGCGGTTTTATTCATTTATGAGCTTAACATTTTTATTGTGTAGAATACGGTTACTGTAATAAAATTTTACAATAATGTTTCTTTTTTCTCGGTTTGAATTAGAGGTATTTTCGATTTCTCCAATCTAGTTGCTCTTCTAAGCTACAAATTGTTTAATAATCATCGCACGAAATATTATGCAAACTCCTGAATTGGTACATTTTTCGCGAGGTAGTTTATATACAACATGGTTTGGTATGGTTTAATATGTATTCCTCCATTCGATAATAATAATATATTTAAAACAATAATGAACTTAAGTGTAAATACCTACTGTTATATTGATTTTATGAATCGTTTTAAATTTTTGTCGGTTGAGAATTTATACAGTTACATTATATACATAAATACATTTTATATTTATAAATAATAATAATTAATAACTATAACAGTGATAAGACTGGGATTTTTTTAAATTTAATTTAAACTTTTTTTTTTTGTTTTAAACTTGTTTTAAAAAAAAAAACATTTAAAGTTAATTTTATAGGTGTATTGTTTTGAATTTTTCAGAGTTTTTTTGGGGAAGGTGATTTTCATAATATTACACTATCCTATCCCTAAAACAATACTATGTTTATTTTATATTCTTGAAAACAACAATAACAACAACATTATTAGGAATGCGTATAACATATAAATATTCGTTTGGCACGTGTATGTCATGGTTGTGTGGCTCTTATATTATACATTTTCTCTTTTCGTTGGGTGTGATTAAGGGTTTTTTTCTGGCCTCACGATAATCTAAGAGTGCCCCGCTGTAACTATATATATACATAATATAATATGTGTCCCCTGCTCGCGAGAAACACGATTTTTGACTTTATTCCCACGTGACATTTCGCCCGAGAAACGGCTATATTGCATTTTATATTGTACATATATTATATGTATACAGCTTTTTCATCTGTCCCGCGGTCGGTCGACGGGTGCAGTGGGGGATTTTAGTCGGTGAGTGTACGGGGGGGGGGGGGAGGAGAGGTGGTTAAGAATTTGCAATAAAAGGGTGACCGACCCCATCGTGTGCGCACCAGGACTTAATACGTTCCACCCAATAAATGTCTCGTAAGCCAATATGCCCATCAATCCGCCCCCGCGCAAAGCATACACCAAATATTTGCCGTCTGACTCACGGAAAACGCCGCACCGGAAGAGACTTTAATGTATAATATACGCCACGTGGTATTATATGACTTCCGTTATAATTGCTAAAAAATTTTAATATCGACTTTTGAAGTCCGACAATTCCGTAAGTACCTACCCATCATGTGATATTATATATGTACATAATATATTACGCACGCATATTTCGCATTGTTCGCGTGCACTCGAACGCATATTAAATTATTTAAATATCTGTACCTACCCCCGGGAAGATAACGACGATGATATATTATTATGGCATATAATTATTTCGTCAAAATATTTCAATATAATATTAATACGATCGATGATTTATTGCGATTTTATATTTTTATTTTATCCATATACCGATTGCGAAACGATAATATTATAAAATATCAAACAACAGGTGGTTATCTGACAGTTTTTGGATTAGTTTTGAACGAAATAATAATATATAGGTGTCTGTCGAAAAAAATCAGACGATATCTGTAGCTGATTTTACTTCTGTATACCTACGCCCATAGTAAGATACAATAATATTGCGTATACTGGATCGTACCCACACTTATTTTGAATATCCTAGAAATCGGCAAACACTGCGCGTTGTGATGCAATTCTATGCAAATTCACCGGCCGCGATAACGCCGACTGAAATGTGTGTTTTGTTCAAAGATTAAAATATTCATAAAACCGTATTATCATATTATATAGTCTGCGCACAACGGTCAACGAACATCGCCTCGAGCTGGGGTCTTAATAATAATGCACATAATCTTTGTATTACGGATAGGTAGTGATAATGCGCCGGTATACTATATCGGTATATTATACCTCTACAGACCGCCTATCGGACAGATCTGAAACATAATTTTAAAAATATTCGTGTATAGATGTATGCAGACGATAGTAAACTGTGTTCGTGTGCGGTTACATTATTGCTTGGCTTAACTTTAATCCACGTACATCATGATATCATTATCACAACGTGGCCGGTTTCATTACCATATATAACTGTATTAGTTACACTGTCATGTTAAAATTGGAATTGGAATTTTATCCCGTGAAATAAAGATTATTATTATTGTATATTATCACGATAAATTCTATCGTATTATAGTGTTATATCTTATAACCAAATATCATTGAAGTCCAAGTACGAATCTTTTAGATGTTGGCGGGAGTGATTGACAACAAACATAATATTAATGTAACGCAGTGATGTGTTTTATTTTAAATATTACACGAAATATTTCTGTTCAGTGTCTACGGAGATTTCAATGGTGTTTTCGGGAGACCTACAGAAATAAATATTTTTTAATGATTTTTGAGCTGTCAGCCCTTTTATTGTGTGCATGCGCAATACAACTAACAACTTTGCAGTACTTAATACGTATTTTTGACTCCAGATTAGGTTAGACCACATTTTTTTAAAGCAATTTTTTGGTTCTAAAAATCTCAACAATAGTTCTAAAACCAACAAAATAATGAATTACAATATTACTATACCAATATCTTTTTTAAGTTAGAGTTCGTTATTAAATATTAGTCATGTATAATATTATCTTATTTCTCGACTTCGCCTGGAAAAAATTTATGGACATAAAATGTGGTGGTATATCGCGGTTGTATCTCGGTTTTAGTTGTAGGTATTTTGTTGATACGCAATAACGTTGTGCGATATTTTGGCACAGGTAAACAGACGATGTGCAAACGACGACCGCCCAGCTGTTCACCCACATTTTAGTCTCCATCGCCTTGACTGCGCATGTACCTACTTGGCGTTTTCATAAGCGATTAGTACCTATTTATATTATATTATCATCACTACACGAGTATTATACGCGATATCGTCGCATTACACAATATTATATTTATATAATATAATAACAGAAAATGTTATTTATTATAACTATATATTATAGGTATAGGTACTCGCGACGGATTAAGCCTTTTTAACGTTTCCCCGTCACCGCGTCGCCGCCGTTATAAATTCGCGCAGACAATAATAATATCACGTGTATAATAATATATTACGCGTTGTCAATCCTTTTGTACTATATATTATATTGTTTCGTCGAGATTTTTTTTTTTTTATTCTGAATTGGCTTCACCCTCGAAATAAAACGCCATGCGCCCGATATGTACATTTATTGTACACTAGTGTATATTTATATATACATAACAATAATAATAATAATATAATATATCCGTCGCACATGTCGCACGGGCATCACAGCACCGGTCCCGCTCGATGGCGGTGGAGGGCGCCCGCGCGCGGTGCCATTGTTTCCGTGGCTTTTTAATATCGGTAAATGGACGCGAGACGAGTGCGCCTCAATCATTACCGATATTGAAACGCAACTCGTCGTCGTCGTGTTTCGGCCCAATATGTCCAGCTTGCACCCGTAAAATATTAAAATAACGCGTATGTGTGTATCCGCCAGTGAATAATGTAGGAAGCGCGCAGATGGCCGGACGACGGACTATACATGTATATCATGTATATATATATATATATAATATACAAACAAACAAAAAACATTTTATGCGCATACGATGACGTATATAATGTTATTATGCATATTGGAAAATATCCTAATCATTATTGACGCCGACGACACCTGTTATGATTTTCCGAACATGTAATAGTGATAAGCGTCGTATTCGGCGCACCCGTCGAGGGTTGCATTATTATTATTATTCACGCAAGTCAAAGTTTTCCTACCAATTCCGTCCGGCGTGTGGGTTTGTTCCAAAGAATGCTCAAGTGCATGGACACTAAATTAAACATCCAAGACGAATCTCCGACGATGCTCACATCTCCCTCCCACACCCTATTGTTTTCCCATAAATAAATTTAAATTCTGATTTTTTGAATTTTAACATGAGTCCTATAGTATGTTTTTGGGTTGGGTACAACTTTTTTTTCTAACCGATTTTTGTGAGGCCAACTTTTGTGACGCTTTGTTTATTGCCATAGAATCTCAAATCAACAATAATAAAAAAATAAATTCGTAACAAAAATGTAGCATGGTATTATCTTTTATATACATAATATATTATATATTTAAAATAATGTTTGTCCGTGTGTTCTTTATGCATTCAGGCATTCGTAAACGGATAGACCGATTTTGATAACATTTTTCGTGTGTGTTTGAGACGTTGATTTAGATACATCAATATTTTCAAAGAAAATATCTGTTTAACAATAAATAGTAATAAAGGTTAGATTACAGGACACTTCTTATGGTAGGTAGGTATACAAATTTAATACCAATTGAAAACATGGTGCTCAAGTAAACCAAAAATATGAGTTGTAATAAATTCATAATTGGTGGAAAAAAATGAGGATGAGCATGCTTGAATTGACCAGCAGGCAGCAGTGATACGAGAAAAGATTTCATCAGTGACGTAAGGATTTAGAGAGCAGGAAATGCGTGAAAAGTATTCAGGATTTTTTCAAAATATTTGTTTATGTCCTCGCGCACGCACGACCATCATATATTTTGAAATTTGGACGAGAAGAGTACCTTTATAAGTATAGTATAAGATGTATCATTGACATATTAGAAATCTCGATTTGTATCCAATACTTCGTTCTACTAAATTAACTTGAAACATGAAATATTAAGAAGGTTAACATTTAAAAAAATATATAAATAATTTGATTTTTTGCCGAAATATATTTCGTATTACTACGGCTTTACCAAACTACTATTATGATTTATGACTATACTTATATAGAACCCTTTAAATTAAATAGGTTTTTTTCCAACGCAGTTATCAACTGAGAAATGAAATCCTATCAAAAAAAAATGACTTTGCAAACGTTCTTATGCGTTTTTGAACGTCTGTTGCAGTCATCGTTTCACAGCTGCGATCTTAAAAACAACGTTTTTCGACAACTCGACAACTCGTTTTAACGGGTCGTATACCGCACGAATGTGATTATTACTATGCACAAAATTATGTTTATGTACAATATATTTATATACATAATACCTATAATGATATGTATAAATATTATAAGGTGTACATATTTTTTGAAAACGCATACTATGACATGTCTTCGAATACGCAGTTTTGATTTGTTTGCCATATAAATAAGTCGTCTACCGCTCTAAAATCACTTAATGGCTACGTACCTACCTACAATATATATATATATAAATATTCTACGCGGAAGGCGAAAACGGGTTTCTTTTTTACATATAGTATATCGTCTCCGATGAGAGACTAGCAAATCTTGACGGCAAACTTCCTGTCCTCCTCTTCTCCGCGTCTTAATTATTATATTATATGCGTGCTACTTTTTAAACACCTAACCAAATAAACCGTGTTTAGGTACGTACACTAGGCTGGGCCAAGCCCCATTCACGTTTGTGTACATTTAAAAATAAAATTATTTATACCTTTGAAAAATATTTTCCTAATGTGTAATAACACTTTATTACAGTCAGCTAAACTATTCCAATAAGCTCTACGACGTTCGACCGATCAATTTCTTCTTGCATAGAGACGCATTAACACTTCAGCAAATGACTTTAACGGTGCTAGATCGATTATCCAGGATATCTAAATAGGTATACTTTGTATAATTTACAACAATTATTTAGTTAGGTAAATATTAAACATATCGTATTATCATAATGAAGGCCTTAAACTTATGGCTACTTTTGAATAAATGATACTCCCTACAAGGCCGGATTCGTGACATTTTTTTTATCTAGGAAATATAATATGTTTAAGTGACCCACAATAACCTTTTTCGTGTACTTGGATACTCATGTAGTTATTTACTAAAAATTATTCTATTTACCGTCTGGCCTTAAATAACAAAGTGACACATTTAATACAAATCAATTAGTCGTCAATTAATTTAAAACATAGAATATCAATGTTAAATACGACAATGCAATGGATAATGTCTAACAACTTAATATGATTATTATTTATTTAAATGAGTTTATATTAATTAAAAAATCGGACGCTTAAAAGCTGAGCTCCCTGTAATGCAATTTACTTTTTACAAAAAAATGTTTATCATAAAATATTAATAAAATAGCCCACACGTAGACTGGCCCATTTCCGGGCCTATTTCGAGAATGTTCAATGTTTCCGATTTCTTGATAACTCAATACGCCCACGACGCTTTAATTGTTTTAGAATTGAAAAATTGTGGTAAGGAAAATAGTTGTAGAATATGCCATATTTAATTGATAATAATATTCAATATTGTTTGGGGCTATATAGGCTATCCGCTCCTAGAAATGTGTACTTAGTTACGCCTATAAAGCTTGCACTATAACATCCAAAATTCAGGGTTTGAATTAGGCTTTATTGATATTAGTTTTTTTTATATAAATTTAAATTAATATATTGATTTTAAATATGAGTTTTAACCGCTGCACACCGTCGTTTTAATTGTTTTCTAGTTTTTAATTAGATTTCGAAAATAATTTTTAATATTTAATTTTTTATTTCTACCTACGAGCTATAGGTACGTGTAGGTTCGTTGTTCGTGCGTTTCATACGCGTCATTACGTGTGGCTGTGATACGTGCCTAAGAAAATGGAATATTAGTTTATTAATTATTAGTTACACCTATATTGATTAACAATATTATAGACTAGTTACTATAAGGATCATACAAATTGATTTTAATTGAAATTAATAATAGCTAACTGACTTATACAAATAATATTATAAAATAATTATTATTTCAATATAAATTAACGTTTTTAAATTGCAATATATAGTAAATATATTGAACATTACTAAAAAAAAAATCAAATTTTGATATTAGGTAGATATATTTGATTTTTAAGAAGTTTTTTACAATTTATTAAAGCCCTGATCCAGCTATCCAAATATATAGTTTGTGTGAAACGAAATCGGGTCGTTTTTCCATCTGATTTTAATATATGTAACCTATATGACAATATACGAATTTACAGTTCAATACGGTCATAGACATAAGTGACATAACGCACGTACCTATATAATATAATGCCTTGTCACATTCCAAGATTTGTCACTACAAATTAAATAATAATGCATTATGCCGGGCTGGCAGCAGTATTCTGTAGCTAACTAATGTGATTATGGAAAGAAAAAAACGACTATACACCTGATGCCATAAAACACGGTATATAATATCACCATCGGGCGTTAAGTATTCAAATATAGCCCTACTAAATGCACAGTGCAGGATTGCCTTCATGTTTGCGAACGCGTGATATACGACACATTTTATTAGGATAATATAATAATATATGCTGTGATATACAGTCGGATACTTGTATTGGCATTTGATCAGAAATAAAAAAAAAAAAAATGATAAATGACGTAGAAATATGCAACCGTACAGAATGGAAAGTACGTCGTGATTTATGCCGATAGGTGAGACAATGCTGACCTGATTTGACCTCTTAACAACGGCCGTACTTACAGCGACGACGAAGACTGCAGCATAATATTCGCGTGGTTTTCATTCTCACGGGTGACCTCTTGCAGGTGGCCCGCAGATCGCGCGTAAATACAATACAATATATATTTTTCTTTTTTACGCGGCCAAAGCGACAAATCTTAACCGGCCTGGAAAATTTCATATTTTTACCAAATAAAATAAGTGGTGGGGAAAGTTGGTAATCAAGTGTTTTTCAATTCCAGCGATAACAGCTTATGAAGAATCAAATTTTCAAGCTTTCTTATCAATCGTAAAGTTTTTTATCAACATTTAAAAACTAAAAAACTTGGAAATGAAAAATTACTATAAATAGCTCAAGAAGAATCAAAATATTATTTTGAAAATTACCAGGAACTTTTTACTTAACCTTTTTACTATCTAACCAAACCAGAAAATACCGCCAAATTTTAGCAAATTTACTACCCCAAAAAGGTGATGACAGACAGGAAAAAATACACAACATTGCATTCATCGCTTCGCTCACGATCTCATAATGAGATAAAATTAAATATGTGTTTTTTATAAATAAATTGAAAGACTTTAAACGTATTGAAACATGAATAGTTTTGTAAATTGATATTTTTGAAAAAAAAAATTGTGTGCTACATTTATTCTTAGGATTGTTGGCTTCATTTTTGTAGCTCAAGGGCGAGGCAATGGACTGAAAATCGGGTCTGATCTTCGCGCCCTCTCTAATCCCTTGAACAATTTTAGTTGGTTCTATATGCCATGCTACGAGGGGTCATCTTTGTCCCATCGATTAAAGTCGCGTTTTTCCTATAAAATACATGCCTATTATAACAGTAAAAACCATCGGTTTTAATGGTACCGACCATCGTATATTGGATTCGTGTACACGATATTTGTTTTAAACCATAAAGGTGCGTCTCCTTCGGTCGCCCACGAATATAATTTGATTTTTATACGTTTCCTTTGACGCGGGCCGACGGCGCACAGCTGCTATATTATAATATAGGTACCTTTATACGACATTATTATAGAACAATACAGTGTAATAATTTATAGTTTTTTAATATTGTATTACGGGTTAGGACTCGATTTATTCGATTATTGTTTTACACCACGTACAAAAGCAATTCTGGGGTCTACAAAAAAACATAATACAAATATTGTTTTTATTATAATGGGCACAGCTTTTACAGAATCCGACCGGTTTCCACAACGGCGCACATCGTGGTTTACAACTGTAGATCCAACATTATTTGTACATATATATAGTACAATTCTTAGGTCATTGATGAAAAAACAAAACGATATGAACATATTTTTTATTAAAAACATTACAAATATATTATAACTTATACCTACGTGTGACCAGAGAGCTCTAAACAGACGGATGGGTTTCCAGCGGTTTTCAACCTTTCCATATCTGCTACCACATACACAGTTAGTTAAACATTTATATATGTACATCTTGAGTGCAAATATCCATTATTTTTTGCTTATTGAAAATGTATAAGTTTTTTCACATGCCAAATAAAAATAAATTGATTTTGTATTTTATTTAAGTCAACTTAGTTTCAATTTTTTTTTAACGAACTTCAACTTTATTTTGTATCCATTATATTGGGTTTGGAAGATTTTTAATATGGATCATGATTATGGATGCTATGGTGATTTTAACATTTTAGCAACCAAGATTAATCCATCAACATATTTTATAATTTGTAAAAATGTACTACCTATGGCAAATACTGGACTCGATATTACGTTAATTATTTTAAATTTTCGTACAACTATTTTCAAGTACTTTAATCTTTAGTATAAACATTTAAAAAACGGAGAAACTATTCGTGTTAATTTTTAAATTGGTATATCAACATAAAAAAAAAAGATTCATTTGAAAATCAGAAGTTTGGGTACTGTCTCCTTAAGTGGTACGAAAAACCTCACGGATTTGAAAATATGATCTTTAAGTACGTTATGTAAAAAAAAAAAATCAAAAAATCAAATTTGAATGTCAATTCGTTATTAAAGGGGGGGGGGGGGGCGGATTAACATGCTAAATCCCGTTTTGTTATATTCACGGACAAACCGTAGGATTTATCACAGTATAATATTATGTGTATTTCTATTCGCAATATAAAAACCGTCAAACACCCCACCATTTGGGTCGGGGTTAACGACGGGCTCATCCGTTCCGGGCTGTTCGTCTGCAGCCTCCGTCGCTTAATATACGCACAATGCATTACTATGGAGCACACGCCAATGGGCTTTCGACCGAAAACGAGTCGAGAATAATATTATATACATACATCGTGTGATAAAACGTCGGACCGATCGTTTAACCCGATTAACCGATCCCTCCGCCACAGCAGAATCCTCACCACCCCACTCCACCACGTCTGTACACCGGAGGAGTGTCGTCGTCGTCGGCAAATTTGATTTGCGAAATCTTATTACGATCGCGCGCGTATATATTATTATTGTAAATTTTTATTAATGTCCCATCTGTATTCGCATCGGTCCCGCCGCCACATGTCCACCTCTCGGCATCAATTTGTTTTCAAAATGTACACACACACACACACACACACAGGACTTTGCTAAATAAATTGTCGATTGTGTCGCGCGTGCAGGGGTCGGAGACTTGAGGTTCCGTATAAATTATATATATACACACACACACACATACGCGATGCAGTGTAACGCAATTACTGGCATTGAACACGTGTTCGATTCCGCACTGCACACGCTTAATAATATTATTATATAATAATGTACACTTTGTGTGTGTCTGTGGAGCTTAATTATCGACATGGGCCTCACCAATCAGTATACACCCGAGTTCCGGGATGTATACGGTTTTCACATCACCCGTCGCTGCAGTTATTACTTATTTTATCGCGCGTTCCGGACGAAGCGAGGAATATTATGCTCTAACTTACTAGGTAGCTGCCGGTTTCGACAATAATCACGGTCGGATTATATAATAATACATTGTATATTATATAATTATGCACGTGTTTGCAAACGATTATATTATAAAAGAAAATAAGATTATAATATAGACATATAGTCGACATCTCGATGTCGATTTTAAATATTAATTGTTCGGTCGACGCTTAAATAAAATACACACATGAAAAATACCATTAATTAAAGCTCCATCGATTAGCGAATCGATTGCAAAAAAGAGAAAGATTATAAAACACAATATGTCTATCACACAATGTGTTCTATTTTATTTACAGATATAAACGCCAATCGACATTTTACAAGTATGAAATATGGAATATCACACCAATACATAAAGATGACATTATAAAATAATATCGATCACAATCATTGTAGGTACTTGTCAAATTATAAAGTTAAGTGTTTAAGGCCAAATATTATCTTAACTTTGTACGCTTTTTTAATTTTATATTGGTTTTTTGAAGATCTTTATACTCTACGACAAAACCCGAATTTTCGGATGGTGTTTAAAATAAAGACTCGCATTTTTTCGCACGACTTTTATACTCCTATTGGCTATTATAGAGATCTCCTACATACGTTGAAACTTAAAACTCTTCATTCCGGATGTCTAGTTGGCCAAAATGTTCTTGGGTCTCATATTTCTACCTCTACAGATGCGCCTGAATTTTTCTAGTATAAATTGAACAGTTCCCTTTTCCAATACCTGAAATCCATTTTCCTTTTCCATACCCACTTTTCGTGGACAAAACTATCCACCACAACGCTGGATCGTCTGGATGCTTTGTGTCTTCGATTGTACATATTATAATATTAATTATATTAATATACCTTTTCTCTCTCCTATAGTCTTATTTCACTACTTAGTCGATTTTTTTTTTTTTTTTTGTAACCTATAATGCGACTATACAATTTTTAATTACTTTTCATTTAATATATGTTTAGTTAATCACAACCTCTGTATACGGCCGTCTTGCCGCTTAATTCTAAAAACAATATTAAACGTGATATAAAACAATAATCGATCATAAATCTCGGATTGATCTTTGTCCAGGACACGGGCATATTACGGTGTACACATATATACTATGGTAATTTATTTTTCATACATTCAAAATCATTATTCATCGCTGCGGGTATAGCACGCGACTCGTTTGAAAAATCGTTATTATTATTATCGCGCTAATCCGACTAGATGAAGCTGAACAATGAACACGTGCAGTAATAATACAAGCTCTGACGAATTCTAGAATATAATAACTAATGAGTAATAACTACAAAATGCGTTCAATTACATACCATATTGTGTACTAGTACTAAACTGCAGTAACGAACAGTAACGAAATAAAAAAAAATACGAAGTCCCACCATCGTATACGTCGACCGTAATACAATTATTTATATTATTTTATATAATTATTATTTATGTATTTAAATTTAAACTGTAAAATTCGTTTTTCGCAATAAGTACTTATTATAAGTCCTGACACATTTACTCAAAACATGAAAATATTCAAAAAATATTATACATTATTATTATATTCAAGAAAAACGATTTCAATCTGTCAGTTCAATGTATAGCTCATGTCTAAGGACTACCCGCACACTCACCCGTAACTATTAGTTGAAAAAATAGGGTTGGGGTGAATGAACACTGTAGATTGTGGTAGGTATTAAAACCAATAGGTAATGAAACCACCAAATTTTCCTAGAAAAATATTGGAGAGTATTATCAAATAATTTGTTTTCTGTGAATTTTTAAGTTAATTTATAAATTATTGAAAAAAACAAATGGATTGAACTTTTAAAAACGATTCAGACCCGATAATATTCTCATACTATTGGTATAAACTATGAAAAAATTGTGAAAACAATTCTCAAACTACTTTAGCTTCGATTCACGCAAATCTAGTTTTGTTAAAAAATATACATCACTTACCTAGGATGTACACGAGCTCCACATTTTAGAGCAGCACATTCTGATGACCATTACCATTGTTTTGTTTTTACTGGGTAATGTGTCCTCTCAACTTTTAAGTACCTATATTTAAATCATCATGTTTAGATATTTATACAATTATCGTAGGTTCTCGAGTATACCACCGGTAGGCAGTGCAAGATTTAGCGGGGGTATAGTGGTAAGCGGAAGCTATGCACCGTTGCACGTTGCCCAAGGCTGAAATTCTTTTAGGTGGTGCCTCAGGTTGGTGTGGTATATTTTCAAATTTTGTAAAGTAATAAATTATTTAACACATTCAATACCTAATAGTCAGTCATAAATGTATTTTAAGAAATTACCCCCCCCCCTCGTTCATATTCCATAAAATATTATGCTCTATTTACCCATTTTATATAATCTACTTGTGACTCATTTAAAGGAATTCAATATGAATCATAAAAGGTAAATATTGATGAAATATTTTCTTTATTAAATCCATCTTCGTTTTAAACAAACTACGAAAAAAATATAATTGATGCATCTTAATATGACTAATTATTAATAGCAAATCCATAAGGGATCTCCAATATTGTGCACCCCGGTCTCCCGAGTCTTAGTTACAACACTGTACGTATGTCCAATTAAATTTTAATTGGGACATCATTATACTCGCAACGCGTGCTTTATGCTCTGTACAAAATGTACAGAGTATCGTTTTTCAAATTACCTCTTGACAATATTATATTATTCATTACTCGTGCCATACCCTCCTTATCCTTGTCAATCCGTCGCACAAAGACCGCTTCCGGGTTGTAGGACATTTTGTATGTGGAAAAATTTAAAAGCTCAAATATATGTTGTCCAATTTTAGGTTCGTAACAACGATCAACATGGCGGACAGTTTGTACTGTTTCAAGTAGAAAAAAATGTGGTACATCATTATTATTACTTATTTAACTAGGTGGATACCGGTATTATAGTCGTATAGATTGATTGTCGACTTCAAACAGAAATAAATAGTAATTATACATTCATAAATAATACTTAAAATGAGATATTTATAAGCTTAAAAATCAAATATATTGTAAATTATTTCAAGTAATTGTTAATTAGTTATTGTTTAGTTTTCGTAATAAGTACTTATAATAGGTATATGCTCATTGTTCATGTATTCACTTTTAATAGTGTTTGAAATTTAAGTTATTAAAATTGATCATAGTATATCACTGTACATCGGTGTATGAACAGTGTACTATCAAATGTCACTAAACTAATACTGATCACGATCGTGAGCGGTTGATCGTTGTACGTTTTGAACAATTTAATCTCATCTTTCAAAACATATTTTCCAGTTTATCTTCACCGTACAATGTGTCTATTGTCTCGATTTGCCCCGTGGTACGAAAATTAATTAATAGACTATACAGTGAACAAAGTGTCCGTTTACACCACCGCCACTGTGTATATATCAGGTAAACGGGACTGTTTATTTTCTCGGGCCACAGGTATCATATTATATTGTAACACATTATAGTTACCCTGCAGGAGAGGATCGGTTAATGATTATCACACTATAATTATTAATAACTATTATCATGGTCGTCTCGCGCTCGGTGTAAAACACGGTATCGAAATTCGATACATCTAGGAATATATTATTATCCATATTATATAATGAGCGGTTGCGGCAAAGGGGTGGAAAGGAATAAAATATATAATATATACACATGCATTGTCCCTGTAGGTCATTAAATTCGGCTCGTGCTGCAGTGTTTGGAAGCTTAAGAGGACTAGATGCGACGACAACGACGACGGCGAAGGGTGGAAAAAAACGGTATCGCCGGAGGTCTATCTGACTATCTATACATACACGTATATTATTATCATCATATCGTATGTTATTATACACACGCGGACGAGAGAGACACCGTGACGAGTTTATAAACCCGAGTGGTGACGTCATTTGGCACGCTGATCGACCAGCAGCACGTATTATACATAATACGCGAGCACACAATCGCTAATCCTGGCGCGTACAATCTCTTGAGGGTTGTTCCCGCCACCGACACTATATATACACGACACGACATATATACATAGACATATAGGCGCTACACAACCCTCCGCGTAAGTCTTTCCGTCAGATATTATATAATAGCTTTGCCGTGTACTCTCTCCGCGTGTATACACACACACGCGAAGGACGAAACAACATTATCGAAAAACACCCTTTGCTGTCTATGATTTTTATACGGTCGCACGCAAATGACGTATTATATGCAATACATGAACGAATAAACCACGCGACTCCTAAAATCAAAACGGCAACGCACGTCACGTCGTCGTCGGACACGTCCAAGTCCGTCACCCGCGCGATGTACGCACCGATAAGCAGACTACGCGCGATATACCGTACAGATAGGTAGGGTACCGAACAATGAACGATCGGAAGTGCATATGTATAAGAGGCTGCTGCGTGCCCGGAAATAACTTTTCGAAGAGAAAATCACTGCAAGCCGCCCGTTTTGCATTCGGAAACGATGCGATATAAACGCCGAGGAAATTAAACACTTTTACTCTTATACAACGGCTTATACCTATAACTGTAAAAAAATGTTCAGAAAAACCTATATCACACGACTAATCGTTCGCATTAGTGATTTAATGCAGAACATCGTCCGACGACATCATGCTATAAAAAGCGTTGATTTTTATATAAAGTACCTACCCATGTCACCATAATAATAATACAATACTCGGCTCAAATAAACGTTGAGGTTCTTAGGACTTGCACGACTCCTGTAATTCAGCAATACTCTTTTTGCCGTCGGACTTTTTTTCCGCGAATTTTTCTTTCTAATATCACACTGTATATCTATAATACCTAATCGACGTATTGAAAGCGGCGAAATGAAACCGCCGAAAGACAACAACAAAATATTTTACTATTTGCTACCTATCCGATCATACTAATATTATTTATGTTATTGCCATAATGAAATTAAAACACATAATCTAACTATTTTCACACATGTTTAGTTAAATGTAATTATTTATAACTAAATCACATTAGCTTTTGATGTTATACTGTTCCCGACAGCCACCATGATTATTAAATGAATGTAATAATAATAAAAAAACCAAGTCATGTCCTTGATAAGCTTTTCAGTTTTTTTTTTCGATCATCCATTGACGCTTTAAATTACCATAAAAATAAACAAATTGTATATACATGTGCGTAATGTATGTGTATAAGTTTAACTCTTAAGTGATAAATTGTTATAATAATATATAGGTAGGTACATATAAAATGTATATTAACTTTTATTCATTACTATGAAATCGTATGCGAATCATTAGTGATTAATGATTATTTATATATCTATTGTATGTATAAACCTTTTATAACCTGAGCCATCATACAAGTTTTTCTCGGTGAGACCCATTCTCTGTAAGAAAATTAAATTAATTAGTATTGTAACGTAATTGAAACACATAGGTATAACTAACTAGTTACGGGAACTATAAAGTATCATTATATTGTTATTATTATTAAATTTATATATTAAAAATGTATCCGATTTGACTTGGTTGATTTATTGTATTGCAAATTGCAATTTTAGCAAGCGAATATAATCATATAGGTACTTTCCACCAGTTCGTCTGTGGTATTATAAATCACCAGGAGACGGCCTGAAAAATACTTAACGTATGAAAAAACAAACACCATAGGTACATCGAAGGACAACTATACGTATAAGTATAGTACAATAAACAATATATTATATTATGTATTGTATGATGTATATTGTCGAATTTGGCCTTAACGCGCAAACATAAAGGTTCAGGACCTTCAATTTTTCGTTATTTAAATCGCACGTGAATTGCTGTAAAACAACTCAATAGCAAAAAAATACATTATTATTATTATCATATTATACGAGCTTCTCCGAATAAACTTCACCAAAAACAATGAATAGCTATAAATTATAATACAACATGATTATTGTTGCGATTTATTTAAGTTCCCAATTTACAATACTTTCGTATAGTTACCTAAATTGGAAACATTATACAAAATTTGTTTTGTTTTTTGACTTTTTTGAATTATTGACTCTTTCTCGAAGTTACAAATTTTCAATAGCGGTTTTTTTTTTAAGTTTGAAAATTCCTCGTCAATCACAATCAATACTTTTTGATCAATCGGTTAATTGTCACCGTAAATAGTTTGTAGGTACTTATACGACTTCAGCTGTAGCATGTAGTAGAGTAGTAGGTACTATAAAGTATAGAATATATTCTGCTGCAATTAAAACGTGGTTTTCGACCAAAATTACGACTTATTCGCCGTGTCTTGATAAAAATGGTCTTAAAATAATACCAAATGCTGCGAACGGTCCATTACTTAGAACAATATAATATCAGTGTCTGAAATCAAACATAAAAAAATTCGTACACGTATGTTGCGTATATAATAATATATTATAGTGATACCTGTGGTACGCGCAGTGCGTTTGAAGACACAATAGTTGTAATTTTATTATTGTCGTAAATTATGACATGCATAGGTGCCTATATAAATGTACCGGCATTTGAATTTATCGACAAAATAAAGATAAAATGTACATATTATATTATAATAATAACATTGCCAGTATAACGACGTCGTAAAATTATATAATAAGGTAAGTATTATATTAGACGTAATTAAATGGTTTTCTATTATCCCGATCCCGATATTACGTATACCGCGCATTAGCGTTTTATTTTTATTGATCAATTATTTTTTTGTCCGAATCAGCTCCATAAAACCAGCACCACAACGTATGATAATAAATAATAAAAATGTACATTATTTTACGACGATCGTCGTAGGGAACCTCGTCTTGCACAGGTACACTGCGCAACACAATCGCAGTCAATCACACATCACAAATCATAATCACACGATCACGTGTCGTCTGAATCGATTCCTGCACGGTCTTGATAGATATTTTTCCGAAATAATTATCTATTTTTTATCAAGCAGATAAAACACGCCGTTGGGTTTTTGTTTAGGTTGATCCGTTATATTGTCTTAAACAAAAAATTCAAGTCTGTTTTATAAAACCCTATCACGATAATCTGCAAAAATCGAAAACAGGAAACAATACACACGCATTTGTGACAAATAATCTCGACTTATAAGTGTTATAGTGTATATATAGGACAGATGTAGATAAGTAGTTTACAGCACACATGGTACATAATATCATTATTAAAAGTGCGCAAGTAAAATATCGATTTTTAACAACGACAAAAAATTAATAATACCTAATGAATTCGTTCTCATGCGAAGTTAAAATATTGTGTCGTGGTATAATAAGGCGCTGCAAGGACAACGGTTATTTACTATTTTAGCCCACACGATTTAAGTCTTAAACATTTTTTCTCTCCATATAATACGAAATAATAATATGAGGCCGCTCATACTACGTATTCCGGTAAAGTCCGGTCTGCGATTTATTCGAAAATGTTTTACCAAAAACCATATTTATCAGCTACACTATATATTATTATAATAGGTACTACCTACATGGCCTAACCACAACAAGCCGAACAGGTATATATATATATATATAACCAATTATCATCATATATCATCTTAATAATAGCACGTACTTGTATATTATTTCTGCGACATGAATATAAATTACATTGAGATATATATTATATTGAGGTCGCCGTACCTCTATACCTATATAAGGTCTGTTTAGCGCGGACTATAGGACCGACTGGTCCGAGGGATTCTTTGTGTTTCACAGCGTGGGTATAGACTTTAAGGGATGGGAATTGGTCCATTTTCCAATACGCAGTGAATTAACCCTCCCATTCAAGTTTCAGTCGTATGAACAAGTATCGGTATTAACATATTGGCTCTATAGAGTCATTCCTGTCTCCTGCCGGTTGTCACGAGAATATATATTATGAAGAAGAAAAATCTAAAGTAAAATATTCATCAAATCCTAAGTTCATATAATATGAGTTCTGCGTCTTATACTTATCCATCGTCTCTACGACACTGAAGTAAAAACAGTATAGGTATAGTAATTCACAATAATACATATAATATTATAATAATATGCATACTATGTTATAATATACTATACAGGTACACAATACACATATTTCACCCAAAACAAATTTCTCACCTATACGTTGCCCACAATGTCACTAAAATTCAACATCCTCGTCACGATTTCTCCCTTTTATGAAATACATAAAAAAAATGTCCAACCTTGCGGACGAGCGCATCAGCTGAATAATTATATTTGCTCTCTACTCAATGGCTCATAAGTCATTGAATTCTCCCGACTTCTGTTCAGATAAAATTTACGTGTACATTAGTGATGAGCAAAATTGGTCTTGGTCTTGCGGTCTCGCAAGACTCTTGCTGCAAGACCAAGACCAAGACCAAGACCAAGATGGTACTGGTCTAGCAAGACCAAGACCAAGATTAGGCTTGCAAGAACAAGACCAAACCAATACCGAAGCTGCAAGACCAAGACCAAAACAAGATCATCACTACAAGACTCTTGCAGTCTTGCAAATTTTTTTTTTTCCCCGAAAACACATTCTAGATTCCATTAACTAATAATTTATAACAAAAATAGGTTATAAGAATTTATTTGTATTGTAATGACATTTTATCAGTATTCGAGGAAAAGGCGATTATTGAAAAAAAGATTAAAAATATAATGAGGATTAATATTACAAAATAACATGGGTAGTTTTCATACTAATTAACAATTATTGGAAAATTATTTTATTTTCCCAAAATCGATAAAGACGTCGAAAGTTGTCAAAATAGAATGATGTATGTCCATAATACACCCCTACTTTGAATCGAATATACTAATAATTGCTGAAAGTCATTACGGACTACGGTAGGTATCATTATATATTACTCGAAATCGGCTCGAAAATTATTAACATTTTAATTAAACATCATTATTAATATTATAACTTAGGTACCTCATTTAGTAACATATTTTAACTATTGTGGGTTGTACACACGGCTTTAGATATTCTATCTAAAGCCGTGGTTGTACATAATAGTTTTTTTTATTGATGTAGGTATAGGTATGCACTTTACAGTTATCTTAAATACAATGTTACTACTTAACTTAGTTGACATTTAGATGATAAAAAACTTTTTCTAAAAATAAATTGTACCTAATAAGATTTACAGAAATGGTTTATTGCCAATATATTATATTAAAAGAAACTTAAACGTTTGGTACTATTGTACTGGACACTGGTGAATAAAAGAAGAATAAAAGTTTAATTATAAATAATAAATAGTATTATTATAACAAATATAACTATTAAGCAATTTAATATTTGGAACAAACCATACAGTTTTTTTTTAATATTATTATTTGTTAAAGTGAACATTAAAAAAACAACAATTTAATTTTTATAAACATTATATTGATCAATAACTAGTAATTAGTTATTAGTAATAACCCATTGATATTTATTATAAATGCAATAGGAACTTAAAAAGTTAATTATGCTGGTAAATTGATTCATACAAGTAAAATAATATAAGCATAATTTAAAATGCAAAGTTTTAAACGAGTATAATAAAAATTAAATTGTTTGACTTGTTTTATGTTTATGTTTGATTTATGAATATACTATGTAATATATTGGACTTAAGTTTCATCTTAGATATCATGGCAAAAAACCTACACACAGCTATAACAGGTATTTAGTTTTTTTTTTATATATTTTGTGAAAATAGCAAGAGTCTTGCAAGAGTCTTGCGCAAGACCAAGACCAAGACCAAGACCGAGTCTGCAAGACCAAGACCAAGACCAATATTAAGGTGTATACCCAAGACCAAGACCAAGATTGAGTCTGCAAGACCAAGACCAAGACCAAGATTTTGAAAGTCTTGGTCTTGGTCTTGTTTTGCTCATCACTAGTGTACATGCAAATTTCTTCGGAAACCATTCCTTCTTTCATGTCGTCTCCTCTCACACGTACTCTCAATGGTCACGACCAGCCTGTGCACAGAATCCTGCACCATGATATGTGTACAATTTGTACCTACGGATTTTGGTTTAACTCCGAGTTCCTTAAATTTGTTGATTACACGCCATGTTGATTTCTTAGATGAATTTCTTATTTATTTAATTTATCGTTGTTTTTTACAATATACAGTTCTACCAAAGCGTCTCATAAATAAATAGGAGTAATAAAATAATAACAATAATATTGCACACCATGCGCTGCGGCGATGAAATGCGTAAAAAAAAAATCATTGAATTTCATTATTATAATATTGTGTACATATATAATGAGAGCCCGAAAAACTTCGTTATCGACAGTGGGTAAAACCAAAAAACAAACAGATGTCCGGTGTTCCGGCACCAATATCAATCCCAACGCACTGCGCTGACAAAGGTGCCGACACGACATCTGTTTGTTTTTCGCGAATAATATTATATTATTATTTATTACTATTATGATCATGATGCTGCGAGGCCTGTCCCTTTTTCAGCGATTTGACTGTTTATAACTGCAACTACATCTGACAAAAAAAAACGGATAAGAATTGCACCCTGGTAAATATATATATAATATTTAGAGGCTTGCGGAGGGTAAAAAAAATAGCCAACTTAATCATTTATATAGTTACATACTCAACATTTAATCGAGTACAGAAAAAGTAATATGCTTCTTAAGTTATAATATATAATATGATTGTCGAATAATTATGGAATTACGTGATTTGGATGTTTCGATCAAAATACTTCGTTGTCATTAACTTCGACGGCATAGCATTAGATAACCGTAATTAGCACAGACTGTATACCATTATTTTTGTGTGTACCTACGTCATATTATATATACACTACACAGCTGAACACATATTAGAATGGCAATATAATATAATATTATCGGTCCGCAAAATATGCCCTCGTCGTTTGAGTTTGATAGATCGTTCAACATTTTTATTGACATTACTCAGAGTTAAATCACGGATTATTATTTCGTACAGTATTATCATAAAATATCGACTAGACATTTATTTTAAATAATTTTCCGATCAGTAAATGCAGCTTTACATTTATTACCACGATTGAAATATAAAATACAGGGGAAATCACAAAATATATGACTGTATTTAATTTGCTCTAAATATTGACCACGATGAAAAAATGTTTTAAAAAAAATGAATATTAATAAATCTATTTATAATATCATTATTCCCAAATCCGAGCGAATCTATTCTCGATCAACAGTAAAATTAATGTAAATAACTAAACAACATAACAATGCATTACAGTTTTTCGTTATTTTCTTCCCTGTATAATAAGTAAACCTACGGATTCGAATTGAATTACCTACAGTGGGAAATTGTTTCTGTATTTTCCATACCTACAGCCTGCAGAACGCTTTACGCGGAATAACGCTTTAAAATGCAATTTTCAACCGATGCAAAAAATTGCTTTTACAACGTACACAGTGTACATAAAATATGCAGGGATAAATTATTTCATTCGATTTTTTATCGACTACCTATTGGCGTAGTTGAAAAAAGCTTATGCGATAAAATAATATTATATATTATTATACGTATAACATACGTGCAACCGGCGATATTATAATGAAAAAAAAAGTTATATATTTTGAATAATAATATGAACTCTATAACGTTAAAACGATGGATAAAAAACTAAATATAAAACGTGCACTCGCCATTTTTTTTAATTAAATATACATTCCGTATAATATATTATTATTGGCGTAGTAAATCGTCCGTATCTACCTTATAGGTAAAAATCAAAACCTAGATTATCATACACAGTTGCAAGTAATTGTTATATTTTACATTCACTGCGACTATATCATCACAAGACTTGTGGAAAATTTCAAAAATCAAAAATAATTTACAACACATTAATGAAATACATTAAATGCTTATAATGTAAATTGTCTTATTATTGATATGTTTTTTCGTATATGATAATGTCAATAAGCCTTGAAAATATAATTCAAAACGAAAATAATACAACGTGAATAATAGTAATCATTGTAACGAATCTTCATGAAGTATACCTATTAAATATTTCAACATTTTTCTACCGTAAAAATGTTAACAAAACGAAACAAAAGTTCTACAGACATATTCATGTCGAGAAAAAATAAAATATAGATAGTCATGTGTTATTGCTTATATACTGGGATATTATTAATATATACCAATTACACATAGACTTGTATGTATGAGATACATTATAGATAGCCGGATAGGTAACCATCTGTCGTAGAATAATTTAATAATATATTATATTATATTAATGCTTGTTTTTCTCGTGACAGTTTGATGAAAAAACGTTCTACTGGTAATAAATAAACGAACAACTATCGCTCGAAAGAAGCTATTAAACTAATGAAACGGTAACGCGAAGAAACCGCCCGTGGAACTGCATTGAAATAATAGTAATACGGATGAATGAAATACTTCAGTGACTTGTGTAAGCGCACAGCGTGTACAGATAAAATATAACATTATCTTCTCATAAACAAAATAAAGTAAAAATTGGTTATAATTAACTCAGTTTCAACGCAATTTCACGTATAACAACTAAAATGTGATGTCCCGGCAGAAACACAATATTCATAATCGTATTACAATAACTATTTAACTCTTATTACTAAATATTGCTTTTGTACGAATGAGGTTCAAGGTCCCATCATAATCAGTTTGGTTTTGGATTACAACGATGACAACTTTTGTACCTATTATTTTATTCTATCTTGTTATTTCGTATAATTTCGAGTTTTCGAGATTACAGTAGCCTGTATCTACAGTAGGTACCCATAGAATATGTTATTCTGAAATCGAATTATAATTCTCGTTTATATATTAGCTACATGTAGGCACCTGAAGCATATTGTAACCGAATTTACTACCAATCGATTATCATCATACGAAATTCAATAATAGAACTAAAATAACAATTTTAAATTATGGTACCTAGACACCTAGTGCATTCGACGACGGTTTCATACGGAACGCAAAGTTTTATTTTCTCAACGTCTCATCGCTGCGAAGTCGTCGGAACAAAAACCCTATACCCTTGTGGCCTTGCCTTTTTGGAGCGCATGCGCAGACGATAATATTATATAACTTTATACTTTACGAACAATGTCAACGCCGTCGACCGAGCAGTGCGTTTTCCGCCACCGCCACCGCCGCCGATGCTAGCAACCCCGACTTTGGTCCCTCGAGTTTACCTGCGCATGTGTGTACCCGGGGCAACCCCACAAGCGCCGTTTCATTAGCGGAAACCTTTTCCGGCAAGCTCCACCCGCCGATCAATATTATTTGTGCGCCCGCGTCGTGACTTTACCCTCGCAGGCAAAAGGCTTTGACTTATAGGATTTCCGTCGAGGTCCCTCGTGACGCACTGTCCCTGTCTCTCTCTCTCTCTCTCCCTCTATTGCACCCCTACTCGACTTTCGCTCCACTCCTCTACTCCCCCGCTATCCCTTCGTATTCTTCTCCTGTACCCACCCCTAGCGGTATCCTCTCCTTTATCGTCCTCCGCGAAAAACCTCCACTCGAGCAATGTCTATACGACTCATGTACGCAAAAGCCTCTCGTCGCCCAGGGACCGCCGTAACACCGCCGCCGTTGCGAGAAATCCGAGATACTCGTATAGCGGTGAAAAAATGAGTATATCGTGTTTAATATAGTGTGCCCGTAAAAAACTACGAAAATTTCGGTGTTTGCACGCGCATAAATAATAATAAAATAATATAAAAAAGTATACCTATCCAAATATTTTACACATTATATTTTGCGCAATCCAACCGTCCGTTATGTGCAAGTCTGAATTGTATCCATTTCGGAGCCGCCAAACATAATAATATAATATACTTGCACAAACAATTTAAGTCTGTTGCAAGCTGTAATCATACAACAATTTGCCATAGAACCTAACTTAAATCTATTACCGCTACAATAACCGAATAATAAGAAAATTAAAAACATAATATTATTATTAAAAAAAAAAAAAAAACAATAACACCCAATTTTGTGATGAATGACAATAATTCGTAGACTTATTAAAATCAATTATTTTATGAATATAAAATATTACACTACCTACATAATATTATACTTCAAAACCCAATAGCAAAACTGGTGTTTAGCAATAATATAATGGCATTGCCAACATATTATGTATACTCACCGATAATATATTTTAAAATGACCATTTTTAGTTTAAAACACTCAGCTAACCGAGTTTTTTTTTTATAGATTCCCTACGCGTATGTTTATGAGGCGTACGTACGCACGAGTTTTGGGCACAGTATGTAATACGATCGTCCGAAAACGATTTATATGGGTAGGTGTACTAAAATATATACCGTACTGCAGACGAATGATCATCACCGACGACGTCCCCCGCTGGTCGTTAATGATTATTCACGCGGAATCATAATAAATAATGATATATATGTAAATATAAAGTATACCTAATATATGTAGGTACCTATACCTATGTACAGCTGCAGTGGAGACGAGAGATGAACGACTGAGAATAATGTATTCCCACGCGTGTTGACGTCGTGTGATAATCAAAAAAATAATAATAATATGCAATACGCGTCGTAATAATAATAATAATAATGGCATTGGCATTTGACCGGTCCGAAAAATATATTTTTTATATTTTTAATATAAACCCGTTCTTGTCCACGAGAGCTTTTTTATTCCGACCGATTTCAGTGAAATAATAATTCGTCGCGTCGTCGTCACACGCAGCGGCGGCGAACATATTATTATCATCACCGGCCGTGCCCACAAAATATGTTTTTATTATTATTATTGTTATAAAAATATATTGCATACGGCCGATTTCCTTGGCAAATCTTCAACGCTCTGGTTTTTATTTTAAATCCGTTCGGTAAATAATATTATTCAAAAGACAAAACACCTGCTGCAATTAACGCTGCGAGAAGGTTATTTCCGATTGAATTCCGAGTAATAATATATTTTATTTTAGCTCGAAACGCGATGGCACGCAATGGGATTATATCGGACGTAGCGTGTAAACCGTATGAACATGGATGAAGTCAAGATGAAGACAATTATTTTAGGTGCCTACAAAAAATACGACTGTAAAAAGTTGGAATCGAAATAATTAAATTCTAGAAATAAAAAAAATAATAATGATAATTAGTCTGAAAAGTGTAGAATGTTGCCATCATAGGTGGCAAATTGGTCAACGGTCGTCGGTCATGTCTTAAATTATCGTTCTTCAGTATTGCGATTAGTATGAAATATATTTCTCGTCATAGTATAATAATTATTGATTGATCAAAACATTAGCCGTTTATTACAAGTGATAGCGACAACAATTAAGTTTTCTTCTGTTGTTTTTAGATTAGGATGCTAAAAATAGTTGATCAATATTTGATTTTGATAACAAAATTTAATTAAAATATTTGGATTTGATTTATTTGAAGTAATACAAGTAGGTAGTCGTATAGTCATAACTCATAGTATCAAAAACGATTTTAAAAATACAAATTTATTATAATCGCGACTCATATTTAATTTTTTTTTTATGGATAAATTATTAATTAAATGTTTTTTTTTAAATGTCGTTGTATAATTACTTTGACAACATACAATGATTATATTACGATTATAAATAGGATATCATATAATATAATTTTAAATTTGTCAATAATTCAAGTATGTAACAGTATTGAGTTCTTAGCTAGGTAGTTATCAAAACAATATAAAGCCACATTTATTTTATGCCTTTATGGTAGTATTAGGTTTTTATTTATTCGACCAATCGTAGAAGTCAAAATACAAAACTGCATTATTTCAATGTGTAATTACGTTGAATAAAAACCAATTTTGAATAGGTAATGTAATTAAACAGCAACATAGTATTGTAGTCAATATTCAATCATAATGAAATGTTAAAATGTACATGATTATTATAACATGAAATTAATTCTGTTTATTTACTCACTTAAATAATAGTAAAACACAGCAATTCTAAGTTTTTGAGTTATAGAGAGTATTGAATAATATGTATTTGGGAATTACGTACTATAGTACCTGTGCTTGTATTAGTATTTATAAGTTTTATACAAGTTATTTATACATTTTTTAAAGGATAATGTTTCATATTTATCAAAGATCCGGCTTTTTAGTAAATATCTGAAATCGAGTTCATTATATCGTACACTACGCATTAATTTTACAGTGAAAAAATATTATACAGCTTTTTTTTGTTTGAAAATATACGCCGAACAAAGGACACACGCAAAATATAAACCAAAATATTTTTACAGGAAATCTGTGTAGGAAATTCAATTATATAAATTGCATCGTAGTTATTTTACTTAGACAGAAAGCTTTTGCCGATATACCCTCACGCACGAGGGGGTGGTCTTTGTCGAAAGGGCGTTTTGGTTTAAACGCCCTTTTACCGTACAAATTAATTGGACGTTTGTAACGTTTATAAACATGAACTGTACTGTCTACTCGGTATAATGACATTAAAAAATGATTAATAAAAATAAAATATCGTAAACCGGAGCTCTTACTAATTCTCACATGTACTTATATAGTAATCACTAATCACTAATCACATTATATCACAGCGGTACACATATTATATAATATTAATTATTATACATAGTACATAGGTACCTACTACATAGTAAGATTCCCAAAAAGGCAACCCATACTAGTAAGTAGTAACTAATAATGGATTGAACCAAACTCAAAAAAGTTAAAACTCTTAGTTTTTGCGTTAAAATATTTCTCAGTATACTATTTTTATTGATCATCAATACAAATACGCAAGTAGGTATCTTACCGAATTAAATTTATAACTTATAAAGGAATCTATAAATCGATTCCAAATATGTTATGGTAAAAAAAGGTGCACGCCGATTTGTTGAACAAGCGTTAGAAATGAGTCAAAATATATATCACGACAAAAAATTAATGCATTATGAGCTCACCTTCCAATAATTCTTGTTTGATGAGTGTGTAATAGTTTTCCGTGCATACGTCAAGCTCTCGGCGGTATTGAGTTCAATAATAATAATAATAATAATAATAGAAATGGAGAACGTAGACATTGCGATATAATGTATCATGGCGAGTTCATAATAATATTATTTGTCATATATTATGATATCCGTTAACGGGGGATTATACAAAATTCTATCGCAGAAAAAAGTGACGAATATCAATTTTATTAACGATAATCACTCATACGTTCGCAACTCATTACAATATATGAAATATAAAGTAGGTAAAAAAAAATTAGCACTGAAAAAAAAAATATTTATATTATTTAAAAAAATATTTTTATACAATTTAGTTTTTACGATCCCAGATATAAGATAAGTCAAGCTCACGGTGTGGTCTAAAATAATATACATATAGAAAACGGATCTGTGGCCGTGTTTAAGGTGAGAGGAAGTTACCACTTACCACCTGGTAGCAAAAATGATTAAGGTTCGATTTTAAGTAATACTTTCCTATTTTAAGTATTTCATAAGATTATTAGAAAACGGAATTTAAAAAAAAACAATTCAAATCCTTATCAGTTTTTAATCATAGGAATATTATAATTTGTAACGGTACCTATTGTAATAATTCTAATAGTTAGGATATAATTATTGGTGACAGAGTTGGCATAATGAAAATTCAAAAACATGTACACATGCAGCTTATAGGCAGGTTAGATACTACGCACTAGATATAGTTGTGATATTTTTTGTTGTTGTTTTTATGTATCAATATATATTAGTATAATGATGTAACTGCTAAAAAGGAAAATTTAAACAGTTATTTCCTGTTGTCCTATTTAAATTTTAAATATAATTCTGTATACGTTAAACATTTAGTAGGGTATAATGATAATTATTAGTGATAGTAGTGAATTTCATGAAAACTGTTATGAAGAATACTAATAAATATTTATCTCGGTAATACGTAAATCCACATTTTAATATCTGCTGTTAAAAAATTTATATTTTTTACTTCAGTATAATTGATGAGTATATAAACACTCAATGCATTCAATACACAAATTATATTATACAGTTCTTTTAAATAAAATAAAAAATAGGAGTTTAATACGGCCTGTAGGAAGTCTTCGTCTTTCAGATAAAAAAAATAATTATCAAAATCTGACAGTTCTGCAAGGCCTGAGAATTATTCCTGTGAAGTATTTTTTCGACCCCCCCCCCCCTTAAATAGGTATCGGAAAGTAGATTGGTGGAAAAGTATTATAACCAATGTGCCAACTAAAATATAAATTATATATTTCAAATTGTATAGAATTGCGGAAAATTTGAAAAACCTGACACCTTAATATTTAAGCCGATCGCGCACCACTCGGCGCATACAACAAAGCACGAAAAGGGAATCGCGTGGAAACATTGGAATCTAATATTTAGATAGGTACCTACTACTCAACCGACCGTCCGTAGACCGAAACAAAATGAAATATATAAGAGGTGCTCCGACAACTTTAAAAATTGATATTTTGTCGTTATTATTAACAGCCGGCCGGCCGGTTGACCCGTGCACTGCTATACAAGGCGATCTGGCGATTTATGGTAGTGCGATGCCGTCGATCACCGTGATATAATAATATTATTTTGTTTGAAAAACTCACGCAATACTTAATGTGCGTGTGCGTTTGTGTGTGTGTGTGTGTGTTGCATATGGACGCGTCGTCGGATCTCGTTTGCGATTTTTTTTTTCGCCGACTTATATGGCGTAAATTTTTTTCGCGCCCAGAGAGTCTCGGCCTTGGCGGACTGGCGTGGAGGAGTAAGACCAGCGCTTTTAAGGCCACGATTATCCCGCCGAACGCGATTTGCAATTTATCGAAACTATATATTATATTATAGAATGACGACGAACTATACGATACGGCCTCGCGTATTGAGCGAACCCGAAAAGCGTTCATATTCAGACGACTTATATAATATTCATTTGAGAAACTTAACAGCAGCATGGTCGTCACCGATTAATTCATATTTATTAAGATTTTCGACAATTTTTCGCCGTTTTCCTCTGGTTATGTTTTAATTTTTTAAGCGAATTGAGTACAAATATTTGTCTAGTCTCCTCTTCCGCACATCAATCGAGCACGGTTGATATTTTATATCATTCACATTATATGAACAGCAAGGAAACGACATCGAACAGTCGTAAAAAAATAATATTTGGTTAGGTTGTATACCGCGTCGTCTCGTGCCAATATTATTCTTTCGGCTGTTGGCGTTCGGTCCGATCGAACTTACCGGGGAAAAAAAACAATGGAAAAACACGATCGGCTCACCATTATAATACTGGCCGTCGCGCCGTATATAGAAACAAACTTAAAACACCCTCCGCCAATGCCATATAAAATCGCACATTTATATACATATGATTATGACGTGTATACAGGGTGATTGTCATAACACGAATCAAATATTTTAGATTTTGGAAAAATATATTATAGTACGTAGCATACAATTTTTTAGAGGTTCTAATATTTTGTTTTGACTGCTATGCATGTTATAATATTATATAGTTAACGCCTATAATGTTTTCTAAAATAAAACGAAATTAGAAATGCGGTGGTTCAAGCCGTCCATAATTACATATTATATATAGGACTAAGTGAGTACTTGGAATTTAATATTTTGGTCTTCTAATTTCAGCTACATACCTATTGATATGTCATATTAATATATTACTTATCGGAGAAGTCGTATCTCAACGGTTTCACACGCGTTTTTAAAAAAAAAAACAAGTCAGTTAAAAATAATATGATATTAGATTTTGCTTTAAGTTTTCGCAGTATAACAATGTTGCAATATAACAATAATAATGATATTGCAAGAGTCCAATAATATACATTATAGCAGCTTATATTTCTCTTGTGATTTACTCTTTCTGTTATTTGTTTCTATTAATTTTACTCTTACATTATATTATTGCCTCTATTCCACATTAATTGTGAACCTACATACTAATTTACTCTCATCAAATTTACTGATTGAGTTTTAGCATGGACTGTAAATATTCAGTTAAAATAAAGTGTAATTGATCTTTTATTATAAGTTAAATTACAATTTTTGTTCTAATCAAATTGTAACTCTTAACTCTAAACTTGGCTTACTTTTTTTTCTTTAGTTAAAAATATTCGGTTGACTTGTCCGATTTTGCGTGAAACTATTTTTGTCATATTTAGTATAGTACCATAATATTATTATATTGTTATATGGTATATAATTATAATATACATTGTATATGTCATCAAGTACAAAGGTCACACGCATAGAACGATCGCGATGATATTATACATTATACATAATGTAACATTTAGCCTACAGTCTTAACGTTAATCATCCATTGCACGACTACTCGCTCTTAAAAAGTATACATTCAATATACCAACTCTCTCCTCTCGTCACCAAGATGCCGATCACCGGTTTTTTTCTCTTCTGTTCTTATAATGTTTCCTTGTAGACGTTCAGTGTACGTATCCTTTCGGCTTTTAAACATCAGTCTACTTGTCACTTTCTGTTTTCTCATCCTTTTCTGTATATATTCATCATTCAATTATGTGTATAATCATCCCTTACGCCGAATACTACGATCTTTAAATACCTAACCATAATATTATGTAACCTAATAAATAGATAATAAACTAATGACTATCAATTTTGACATATAATGTTGAGTCACGGAATTTACTTTATGTAAATATTAATTGTATTCTCTTGAATTGACTTTATTACCGCATGCAAGTTAATTATTATATTCTCAATAACTATATTATCTTGTTTTTTATTACATTTATCTTATAATATTATATTCTTAAAAATTGACGTTATCGTATATAAATAAACAATAATAATACTAATAATAAAAGTTATATATATTGCAAGTTCGGGGAATTGTCCCGTCTACCCCCCACGTATGTATATATATTGTTGTTTACTTCAATAAACGACGGCGGCGTCGCGGAAGTAATGCGCAAGCAATTCCCGCGGCGCCGTCGGTTCAAAACTGGAAAAAAAAAAATATATATTGCAAGTTGCAACCATATAATATAATACATATATATGGATGGGCCACGTAAATTTTATAAACAGTTGAGACCAGGTTTTGGAGGGGAAAGCAAATGAGGCCCTCATATATTGATAATCGATACTCGATTCAGGTATTTGGCCTCAATTGGATCATTTGATTACCGCTGATAAGACCGTTGTGTCGAATTAATAATTCATAAACATAAAACAAGTCAAACAATTGGTCTTCGTCTTGGTCTTGCAGCAAGTCTTGCTAGACCAAGACAAATTTTGACCATCACTATACATTATAATTTATATTATAATACAGGGAGATCCATTTAACGTATGACACTTATTACACGAAAAGTAGATGGTTAAACGGTAAAGTGTCTTTCGTTAAATGGATCACCCTGTATATTGGATTTAAGTTTCATCTTAGAGATCATAACAAAAAACCTACACACAGCTATAACAGGTATTTAGTTTTTTTTTTTTTATATATTTTGTAAAAATAGCAAGAGTCTTGCAAGAGTCTTGGTCTTGTTTTGATCATCACTATAATTTAAATTTTAACCAAATATAATCTAATATTAACAATTTATTCAAAAACGTTTAAAATATAATATATTAATATATGAAAATTATCAATTAACATTAATTGGTTATTATTTATTATTATAAATTATTCATGGTAAATCGACTTTAGGGCTATTAGTTTATGAGATATAAATATTAAAATTTAAATGAGCGGAGTAATGGACATACATTTCGCGGGGTAACCGGGCCGTACCACTCAACTCCGCTCATCTAAACTTTTAATACTTATAACGCATTGACTAATCACGCTAAATTCGATTTTACGTATCGAAATACTTAGAAAAATATTCTACTTTTGAATACGAAATTAAAACTCTGTTGTCAAGAAAAAATTTTAAAAAATTAAAATGAAATTTTTTATTAACAAAGTTGTTTTGTAAACGACTTGAAACTAGATACCTATGTAAAAAAATATTTTCAAAAACAATTAGGTTCACTTTTTGAAATAATGAGTGTTCAATTTTAAATAAATCGCCCTGTATAGTCTCTCGGGTAAACTTGAACGTTTAAAAACTAAAAGGGCTATACCTACTTTTAATCATGTCTTCATAAGGTACCGACCCACCCACGTAAAAAAAATCTAAAGCCCAATCAGCCCTACCCGTGCGCACGCCTATGGTTGTAACCATTAACGTAGTACAATGTGCGCGTTAGACGCGCAGCGGATATGTCGTGCGACCGTCGTCGATCCATAGCCGCTCGCTGGATCCCGTCGACAATGATCTAAGTCGTACAAAATGTTATACAAAAATAATATTTTCATACCCGAATAATTGTAAAAAAAATCAATCGAATAATTATTTATACGAAAACGTTCCCGACTCTGTCGGTGGACAATATTCATGACGTATGATATACTAGGTTGTAACCATTAACGTATAGTACAATGTGCGCGTTAGACACGCAGCGGATGTGTCGTGCGGCCATCGTCGGTCCATCGCCACTCTGGATCCCGACGATGATGATCTAAGCTGTACGCACGACATTTTATACAAAAATAATATTATGTTACACAAAAATAATACTTTCATATCCGAAAAATTTTAAAAAAATCAATCGAATTATTATTTATACGAAAACGTTCCCGACTCTGTCGGTGGACAATATTCATGACGCATATACTAGGTTGTAACCATTAACGCAGTACAATGTGCGCGTTAGACACGCAGCGGATACGTCGTGCGGCCATCGTCGATCCATCGCCGGTCGCTGGATCCCGTCGATAATGATCTAAGCCGTACAAAATGACGTTGTACACAGAATACTATTATACTATATAATACGCACACCACACGTAGTAAGTCGCATGTCGTATAATATTATATGGCACGACGACGAGGAAAGTTTTTTTATTTTTGTTAAAACGCCGCCTGCGCACCGCTGCGCGCACGCGGCTCTCCCTTGCCCGGCGCTTAATTACGATAGACCGACCGACGGCCGCCCGCGCGCACCGTCGTACACGTGTTTGCCGCCTTGCATTTTATAGTGCACCGCCGCCGTGTACACACATCATATTATATTATATTATGTATTATATACATTATTGTGTACACGACGCGCTCTGTATAGTCGTCGAGGGGGCCCCCGCGCGATGCACGTGCACGCGCACGTGCAAAATATCTTGATCCCGCGGCCGCCATTAAAACTAAACCGTTCATTACGGAGGCCGCGAGACGACGACCCTATCTATAGTACAATATATTATTATTATTACTGTGCAGTATAAAATAATAATGTACAGTGTATTATTATTATCGCTATCGTATACAGGGTGTTTCAAGCCCAAACCGTGCTCACCCCCATTTTTCATCGTTTAATTATGAAATAATGAATTTGATTAAATTCTTGAGATTTTCTGTACTATCTATGTAAAAACTTCTTTTTGAACGACAACAGTGGGTCGTCCCCCCCCCCCCACCGTCTACTTTTATTTACTGTAAATTGTTTGGTGGATAATGTTTTGGAAATTATTATGTAGGTAGGTACTTATAATTCGAACGAGTGTATAATAGTCTCTCAGTTATTAAAACTGTACCTATACTTGGCAAGGATAATAATATAGTCCTTATAAATTATTTTACAAAAATATAAAATATAATATTAACTAATATTGGATTTAGTATTCATTAAACTTGGACAATTTCCAAATTATATATGTTGATAGATTAATATTAATTACCTACTAACATTTTCAAATCACCATAACGTTCATTGCCACCATGTCTTCCAAGCCCATTATCATTTATCATGGACCTATTATGCCTAGTAGGTACACAAAGTTAAAAAAACTCGAAAAGAAAAAACTATTCGTTCAGTCGTTCAGTTCAGATTTTGATACGGCAAACAGCTATTCACTAAAATATAGTTAACAGTAGTAAGATTATTTGAAAAACAGAAATTTGTATCTATAGAGTATTATAGATCCATTGGACACTCCTATAATAGTTCTTTAGTAGGTAATACGAAATTACTCGCAACAATTAAAAAATATGTGGTATAATTATAAATTTATTAAGTTCAAACATTTGTATAACTGCATTGTTGAAAAAAAATGGGGTGATCGTTCTTGGTAAATCACTCTGTATATTGTGTTAATGCGTACTCACGTGGTATGTACGATATTATTTTGTACACGAGTAATACAGCCTTAAACCTACGACTGATGTGAATTTGAAATCGTGATTTTGTATATTATTATTTTTTAATTTCCATAAACGATTTAGTTCAATATCACTTAATCATAGGCGCAAATAACGTTTGGGCTTTGGGGGAGGGAGGTGGGAGGAGGGTTGGTAAGCCTTACTTTGAAAATGTCGAATAAGCTTAAAACAAAATGTAGGAAATGTTTGGGGGGCTATGCACATTTTTTGGGGACTTAGCCCTTAAACCCCCCTATTATTAGGTGACCTAATATTATTTTTTTAGATCTGTGTGAATTAATATCATCAATCAGCTTTACGCTCAGTGG
>NC_042496.1:35562130-35568945 GCF_005508785.2 Acyrthosiphon pisum
AAAATGTTGATAACGGAAGCTTCTAAAATGTGTACAAATCCTTCGTATCGTGTAATAAAATTTGTTTTCTTAATCATGTAAAAACACAACATTTCACACGAGTCAATGGGGGTCTGGACCCCATGGACCCCCCCGTAAATACGCCACTGTTTACGCTTACATTCCGTAACTAATTTTTGACGATCAAAATTTTTCTCCATGATCATTTTTAAGCAATAATAGAGAATAAATCAATTTCATTAAAAACACAAATACATTCCCTGACAAATTTGCAATTTTATAAGAAATTTAGTATTTTACATTCACAATACTATACAATTACTAGGTGATTTTTAATACTATATGAAAACCCTTTTTTCACATCTATTCACTTGATTTGATTTTTTTTATTAGTACTTATATTATTTTACGCTGAATATATTATAGAACATTTAAATTTTGCCTACTAACTTTGGGGCCTTTTTTAATTTTTACATAAAATCACACGATAAATAGTTTTTAAAAATGTTATCTATTAAAAATTTAAAATAAGCAATTTTTCATGCTTATAAATTAAGTGCCTTAAAAGTTATTTTGAAAAACAAAATAATAAAAAATGTGCATAAGCATTATAAATTGCATTTTGTTTCTTACATGCACCCACTGAATTACTTATAAAAACAAAAACTTATTCTAGAAATACCTTTAAATGTTTGAGATTTTTTTGTTATTATTTAATGAAGGTCCTGTGGAACAAGATACTGTTTATCAAAATAATTGAGGGTCTACCTTTTCTATCGTCAATTATTTAGTGGATAATATTTGTACGAGTAATCTCCTCGTAAGCGGTTTTGCAATGTTCGAAAGTAATTTATGATCCATCGAAATTATTTATAACACAGTGGTGTAAATCGACAACATGGTAGGGGAGGAGACAGTAATCTGTCCGATGGTATTTGTCATAAGTTAAGTTAAACGTTATAGGACAAAGTCAGGAATATATTAAGTATGTATATAAATGATTACACAATTCCATAATAATTAATATTAAACTCATCCGATACCATTAAAAATTCTTATTATTAATTGACCCGTCACTCTGTAGTCTCGATAGTCTGTACCACTACCGGTGCAAACAGCATAATATTACCACAGTATAGCCCCTTTATATATATAATTGTTAAGACAAAATGGTCGTCTAGAGCGATCTGAAACTTGGACGGGTAAAAATGTTCGAAGACGACAGATGTTTATTAAACATGTTGCCTAAGAATTATTTTTAGACATTTTGAAAATGTCCAATCTTGACTCATTCGTTTGGATTGTATACAAATAATACCATTAAAAAATACGCGCTCGTTCATGTTCGTAGTATACTATATAAATATATTATATGTGCGTGTTATAGTAAGTTGTTACAAAAGTCACTTCTGTATGTCAAAATCTAACAACTTGTAACGGTTTCAATTTAGTTGTTTTAAAAATACCTTTTGGACATATTATTTATATATTCAATACGCACTACTATATTATCCGGAAAGATCTTATGAGATTAAACGTCCATTCAGTTTTTCTAAACGTAATAATTAAACGGCATTGACATAATATTATGATTGTATTCATTTGTTTCTCTTACTAAACGTGCATCGAGTGAATTCACTATAAAGTATATAGGTACCTATAATTGATTGTATTACCAGTGAACATAACAAATTAAACAAGAGTTTGTAATTTGCACCAAAATAATGATTTGTAATTTGAAACACTGCGAATATTTATTGATTATTTGATAATTATTATGCTGACTATTTGACTTACAGTTATTGTTTAAGACTTAATTTTTAGCACAAAAATGTAATGTATTACATATAAGACAGTACCCAATTATAAAAATCTCTGTGAGCTCAGCTTGTTTTGGAAGCGTTAAGTCCTAAACACAATTATATAATATTGTTTAGTGATTTTTCTACCTATTTTATAAATAAAAACAATTCTAAAGTATAATTATGTTAGAATTATAGACATTCTTTATCAAAATATAAAATGTATAAAAATAATTTAAAATAATTATTAAAGTTTGTTTATTGAACTTGCAAGTAATATAATCAAAATATTAAGCCGAATTTTCTCAGAATCGTTTTTTATTGATTTCAACCAAATTTAATACGTCTTCCTATACAGTGGCTTGTAAAATCCAAAATACTTACGGAGGGACAACTTCAAGGGTGTACAATTATTGAGTTTGTACATTTTTAATAATTAAACAAGTCAGTTATAAGATTAAAAAAATACACATTATATTTTATTCATAAAAGTCACATTCCGATATCTGATTATTTCAGCGTATTACATTTTGTTTTCTCTTTTCGACTGAAGCGAACACAGACAATTTTCGTTCATCTGAAACAAGCTTGTTCTATTATATTTAATATTCGAGTGAATTGGCCTATTATTAAAAAAGGTAGGTAAGAACTTAGAGTATTATTAGGGGCACCTCGTAGGATTGTTATTCTATACAATATCATTACTTCCATGTTTTATAATAGGTATCATATAGCGCGTCAAAATGTTACAAGCAAAACTACCTACTACAAAAAGATCTCTAAGACACAATCAGCAAATCGGCCATCACCTTCTATAGAATACCAAAAAAGATTTTATCAATCATATGAAAAACTAGTTAACTATAAACAAATCGGACAATCTGACTAGTAAGTGTTCATGCGTAGCTGGTGGGCAGAATACTTAGAATATACTTACTTAGTATGTTTCAAATTATAATAAACTAACAAAACACAGGTGTCTATGTTAAGAAGTCTCTCGGCAGGAGGAGGAGGAGGGGATGACTCCTATACAAGCCATTTCACTGTTCGTTTTTTTTTACTTATTTCTCAAATTTACATATTGTAAAAATTGTATGGTTTTTAAATACTCAATAAACGCTTTTCTTCAAAACAAAATAAAATGTACTAAAATATAGCCATTGGTAAAACAATTATACTAAATGCTGCTGGCTCTAGGGGCCATTACAATAGGGGTATACGAGGCCAAAGCATCCCTTGGATACCGTTTCAAATATGTCATTCATGGTCGTTATCCGTGTAATATAAACGATAGTTAATAATGTAAAAAATTATCCATTTACTGTAAATATATTTTGTGGTTGGTGCCGCGCTTACAATAATTTGCGGTGAAAAAAATACTTGTCATATTATTATATCGTACTTTAGCGTCTCGCCGCTGGAAACAAAAATACAAACAATTTTGACACGCCTTTAAGCGTTGTTAGTCGGCTGGTTAAAAAAGCTCATTTTATTATTTGATGTACCTATTCTTAGTTCGAGGGTTAGGGGAGAGCACAACTAATATACGTCTCGAGATATCGTCTGTAAGTCGTATGCAGTGCTCGCGGACTTTGTCGCGGTGGCGAGATTTGATATTTCCGGTTATTTTTTTTTACTCAACACACGCATACCATTACACACATATATTTATGTATGATAAATAATAATAATAGGATACACTGCTCCGTGCGTGTAGTTCATTAATCTAAACGAATTCAAAAGGTACTCATATGCGAGACGAGCATTTGTCTACATCACAGTCACAATATATTATATAGCTGTTAATATTACTATACGTAAGTAAAATATCCTCGTTATATTTTTAGTTCGTTCATAGCTTCGGTGATTCGTATAATATACTAGCTGTGTACTAGATTATTACTACGAATGACGAACAACAATATTATTATTACTCTATGATAGGTCTAGTCTCGATTTGGTGATTTTGTTGTAATTTAAAAATATCATTCGTGAGTACTTGACATTTTTAAAGTATATTATTATAGTGTACACACAATGATCAAATGACATTTTGTTAGCTAACCTAACAACTATTACTGTATTACTAATGTGAGTAATGTCTAATATTAAAATAAATTACTTCATAAAATATAAATAGCAATATTATAGTCTGTACAGACCGTCTTTTTTTCTTTATTAACTCATTTATTCATATTATGATTTTTAAAGTTTTCAAAAACACTTAAAGCCCATATTTTCAAATACTTGAGATTTTTTTAATAGTTATAAGAAGTGTCTTGAGGTGACATATGCTTCTATTTTTCAAATGAACACTCTTGTTTGCATTAAATTAATATTAGTTGATCTTTATTTCTGAAAACGTTGGCATATCAAAATCGAATTTCAAGCAAGTAGTTATTGAGTTATTTGACTTTGTGTAGGTGCTAAAGATAATAAAATAATAATTATTATTTATTGTCATATTGCATTGATACACTCCCGAAATATTATAGAAAAGTAGTTCCTTTAACATTCAGGATTGATTAGTTATCAATTATTTATATAAGTAGGTATATTTTTTTTATCATATCGATGATGTATAGAATGTTTTTTTTTTACTTCTGATAAACTAAACCTCGATCAAACACTAGTGAAGTTGCCTCCCTTCCCAGCCATACCACTCAAATCACGAATCCTTGATACCGCATCAGGAAGAGTACTTATTAAATAATATATAAGTAGGTATAATATGCTCAACTACACAGACCCGTGTACAATATTTTATTGTCTTATTATATTATGCCCTGCACTGTAATATTATAGGTATACATTTTATCGCGTGGTAACGCGTATTTTTGTACCATATTGGGATGGCGGTGGTAGGGGAATTGATTTTTTGGGAAAACGTTTTCGAACCATATAAGAGCCTCGAGTGACGGGGTGTCCTTTCTCCCCCACCATAAACCACTACCACGCGGAGACGTATAGAAAGTCGGTGGCGCATACGTGCTGTTTAACGTATATAATATATATACATTACATTTATAACGACCTAGCGTGCGTCGTATAAAATATATACACGAACTGGCGACCGGAATTGAAAATGCAATATTCATGGCATCCGGAACTCAACGAAGGGACGTGACTGTGGGCGAGTGGGGGCGTCGGCAGTGGTGCATCTCGAATTTCTTTCCCCACGCCACTCTATACTACCCCCATCGTCATATAAGACCGCGCGCCGCTCGCGTGCCGGACATGACGCATGCCCCCGGACCGGAAGAAAAATGCACGCGGCCGGATCCAAGATGGTAGCGTCGGCGTGCGTAGACCCTTTTCCACCATCCCTCTCCAACCATCACGCCAACCGTCCCCCAAGGGTGGGATATTACGTGGTATGTATAATAATGTATACATTGGTATATAGGTACACGTGGCGAATTTGGCCGAACAAAATACACTTATAATATCATACAAACGGTATATTATACAGTGTGTTCACGCTAAGAGGTACCACTAAATATTTCGGTTCTATGACCTTGTATTGAAATGGGGTTTTCACTGAATGACAAATAATACTTAAATACACATTTTTAGATAAATTTCAGATTTTTAACACTTTCGATACGCGCATGCGCGATACAACTTACTTTTTTTTTAATGGTAACACCAACTTTTTTTTACATATTCGGATAGAGTATTATTTTTTAAACAATTTATGTATAAAAATTTTTTTTTTAATTACAAAATTTACATATGCAATTTAATGATGAAATTTAATATTTTTTTGACGAAATCTAAACTAAATTCAACTTATTCTTTCTTATTGATATCCAATATTGTTAAATACCTGTTTGCATACAGATAAAATAGTAAAAATAACTTTGACAACATTTGCCAGTAATTAAGATAGTAATAAATAACTATAATTCTTGTTCGTTATACATTTATTCCTGGTAAATATTAAATTTCATCGTCAAATTGCATATGTAAATTTTGTAATTAGAAAAAAATTTTTTATACATAAATTGTTTAAAAAATAATACTCTATCCGAAAATGTAAAAAAAAGTTGGTATTACCATTTAAAATAAAGTAAGTTGTATCGCGCATGCGCGTATCGAAAGTGTTAAAAATTTGAAATTTATCTAAAAATGTGTATTTAAGTATTATTTGTCATTCAGTGAAAACCCCATTTCAATACAAGGTCATAGAACCGAAATATTTAGTGGTACCTCTTAGCGTGAACACACTGTATACTATTATTTGTAATATAAGTTTAATCTGCAAAACAATTATTAATTAAATATATTTATAATATATTTGTAGTATTGTGGGGATGTAGGTACCATATACAAGTAGTTCGTGTATGCGGAGAATCAAAATATACATCATGTCGACTCTTCCCAATACATAGTCTGGCTATAATAAATATAATATAGAAAGAAAATTAGGTATCTAATAAGATTATATAAATATTGATAATGACATTTTATGAACATTTGCATTAAAATATATAATTCTATTTTGACGAGGGAGAGATGCTTTTACATAGTTCTAACTACTAAACTGTAGTGACGCTTATGATGAGGAGGGAAACTCTCCCATCACTGCTTCTTTTGAACTTTGGTTCTCTAGGAATCAAGCCCCGGGAACTATTAACCAGACACTTAGGTAGTAATCAATTTTCTATAATTTTAATATAAGTACAGAATTTAGTAAAATATGTTTAATATACATTGAAATCTGGATGGAATTGTATTGGAAAAATATATAATATAATATATTTTTTATGCAGGCGGTAAAGTTAAGTACAATAATTGATGTAATAATCGTAAAATACGAGAAGCGCAATTATTGGTACATTCATGAACATCACTAGGATTTAAATATTTCTTGTTTTTGAAAAAATAATTTTTGTATTTAAAGTATTAATAGCTGATCTGTATAGTACTATTATAGCCGTATAGGTTATATTTTACACCCTGAGCTCATCATCGAAGTCATGCGATCCCGGTCAACAGTCCATGCGATAC
>NC_042496.1:35569346-35613027 GCF_005508785.2 Acyrthosiphon pisum
AAATCCTGTGCGGACCCTCGCTGGTTGACCTGCCGGAGGAAACAATCGCCAGACAACGTTTGCTGCTCCAATCAAGGACAAATCGAAACGAGCTGATCGCCATGATCGAATCCATCATGTCGACAAAGGTAGACGACGAACGAGAAGACCAGGTCTACCACAGAGGAGCAACGAACAGGCGAAGAGCGCGGAAAGCTCCAGCCTGAGCCACAAGGGACCACGATGAAGAACGGTCAGTCTCACCCTCGAGTCGCAACAGCGAAACGTCGGAGGTGTCACCGACCACGTTCTTCATCCCCCACTTGTGACACCACGGGAGGGATCTAGAACATACCGGAAGCGGAGGACATCTGAGTACGTGACTCCAGAGCGGCGGACTCCGGTCGGCCTGCCAGCCAACACGAATCACCGAACCATAAAATAAAATGTATATTTGTAAAAAAAAAAAAACGTAATGACCATTGTGAGGGGGTTAGGAGGGATTTGTCCCGCCTAACCATCATTTTGGCCATCGGCCGGTGTGTTGTTTGTCAATAAACGATGGCGGCGCCGCGGCGGTTATGCGAAAGCAATTCCCGCGACGTCGTCGGTTATAAGCTGAAAAAAAAAAAGATTATATTTTACAATTTACATGTATATATTCAATATTGATACTATGGTATCAGGATTTTTCATGAATCGTGATTAAAACATGTAAAAATTTTAGTGGCATGCCTAAAATAGACGAAAAAAAGTTTCATATATTATACGATAAATAATGAATGACGATATACTATATTGGATACTTTTAAATGTACGATTATCCTTTATTTGTGTTGTATTATTATAATAGTGGGTTTTTACTTTGTGACTAAAGATGTACCTACTGACTACAGAGTAAATATTTTTTTTACATATTTATAAGTTAAATGACAGACTAGCCGTTGGTAACTCAAATTAACGTTTTTAATCATCGAAAATTGATCTATCAACCCAGAAAATTACTAATCGCAGCAGGTCTAACGCCTTGAATTCGTTTAATGCAATTGGTATTTGAATTATAGGTAATTTTTTATGCAATAATTGGTAAACCTAGGTATGCATGACTTAGCCCTTAAGTAACAATATAGGAACATTGTTTTTTGTTTAACAGTTGCTATTACTCGTCTTAATTTAGCACTGGAACAGTGTGGATCATCATACATTTTCGTGAAATTATTTTTAAAAACGTTAAAACGGATATTATAATAGCGTATATTTACCCACACCAATTAGATACATAAGTCATTCATTTTTTAACCTATATTATGTCTGCGACATTATGAGCAGAATCGCAAATTTTCCAATCACTTTTGCGTCATTCGATTACAACTTTTTCCGAGCTCCGGATGGATTACATACATTTTAGGGGGTGTTGTTCGGTTAAAAAAAGAGTTGAATCCGGTATTATACATACACGCCCACTCCGCCTCACGGAAATTCACTTCTGCAGCAACAATTGCACCACTGCGAGTAGGCGCGCCCGTAAGACAAGTGTACAGACGGTATATTATACACTGAAATGACTGCATATAATATAGGCTATACAAATGTGCATGTTATTATATATTGGACCGGATTTGTCATGTAATATTGTACGCGAGACTATACGACGGCAAAGTAAATAAATAATAGTGATATATCATCGTACATGAATTGCGTAAGTCGGTGTAAAGTTCCGGTGTGATCACACTTTGTCGTATACAGGGTGCTTTAATTTCTTCTTTTTTTTCTTTTTAAAGAATAAATTATATTTCGAAGTTCAAACGTATATAGTTTTTCAGTTTTGTTAAAATGTTTATGCTGAAAAACATATTCCTTAAAAATGGTCTCACAAAAATATAGATATTGTAATTAATACTAATATATTATGATCTTATATTATTATACTTGGATCAATTTTATAAATTATAAACACTGATACATTAATGTAAATTACAAAAATTTTCGAATAACCATAGCTCCATAATATGTTTCAAACCTATTATTATGGACCTATTAGTATCATTGGTACACTGAGTTAAATACTCAAAAACTACTCGATAAATTTTGAATTATGTACCTACATCAAAATTTAAAAAAAAAAAATGATCCACTGAGTCAGTGGTTTTCAATCTTTTTAGGTCCACGGCTCTTTTTGATTTTGAATCAAATATACGGTTTTCATACGCAAATTTAAAATAAACAAATTTACATTATTTAATCTAACTTTATTTGATGACGAAATCTGTCGATCTACCGATCTATATCACACACAAACGCGCACGCACAACATGTTAAGGACACTGCTTAAGTAGTACACAATAACTTAAAAACATGGCCTTTAGGTACATCCAAAAATACTTTGATTTCAGATAACTGCATTATTAAAGAAGAAAAATATTATATTGATACGATAGTTTCATTTAAGGTATACCTACGGTTTTTAATTAAATCGTAAAATGTAACACACGCTGCAGTTAATAAAATTCCAATGCGAGTATATAGTATGTAAAAAACACCTACCCTCGCACATCATTCAAAGAGCAGACCATCTGTTGTTCAGTTGAGTATTGAGATAACATCTCGAATTCTCTTTCTGATTGAAACGAGCCGATGTAATACGCTTGTGGTTTTGTGATTTTTACATTTTTTGATGGCATAATTTTACCATACGTAATAATATTATGTTCTCTTTTTTGTATAATAATATTACCGTTTGCTCGCGTGAGGAGACGCAAGTTTTCTAATTTTAAGTATTGTGTTTCGTTAGTTCTACGAATATATTATCAAACAAATAATAGAAAAGCTCACTAGTCACTCTGTAACTTAAACTCCCTGTTTCTTAATGTATTTTAATACAACGATATAAGCTATAACCGTAACCTATACAATTTAAAAAGAATTTGGTGGTCTTTATATTTTATTACCTTTATGGATATTTTTTTTAATAATGGCATCCATGCATCCATATTAAATACTCATATTTTGATATTGACTTGATTCCGGCTAGTAAGTATTTACTTTGAATAAAACAAATTTCACAAATATTCACTAATTGCACAAAAATTAATATGTCTCACTGAAATGCAATGAATTAGAACGATGGACTGTTTTTCTAGAATCGAGACAATATGTAGAAAATATAAATGAAACTCCTACAACTTCCTCACCTTAATCATTACCTTTTTGCAATGTAACGATTCATTACCATCGCGATTTAGTTAGTACCTACCTTTTTTTTTAAATTTATATATTCCTGATGTTGGGGCTTTTTAGATTTTTTTTAAGAGACTTAAAGGGGATCGTGTACAAAAAAGTTTATGGACCACTGTGTCATACAGAAAGCTACAAAACACGCGTACCGTGATTAAGTTCGTGCGACGTAAATCATTAATATTTTATATACCTACCTATACTATACCCACTTCCGTTCGAAATCTAACGCGCATGGGCCGGTTATTAAAAACGTGTGGGAACGCGTTTTTATTACTTTTGACGCGTTATTTGCTATATACAAGCGCGTGGTGTATGATTATATCATATAATGTACGCTTTATTATGTACACACATAAATATATAAATATAATACATATGATAAAAATGTATATGCGCGTACATATAGGTGTATATGCACACACTACGCGTAACCCAGATTTAAATAATACGTCTTTAAATCGTGTGCGCATAAAATAGTGTATAGGTACGTAGGTATAAGACACATATATGTATATATATATTGTATATTATATACACTGTACCTACGATGTTTTCATTTAAAATTTATCGTTTTATTTCTTTTATGTCATGTGACGCTTTTGCGGCAAACTCGAAGCGGCCTACGACATCGGCGACGCGCGACGGTGTGAAAAACAGAACAATATAATAAAATTTATAACAAACGGATGTGAAGGCATTTTGCCGTTTTACGCCGCAGAATGCATATTAAGTATACATGTTTACATAAAAACTAACAACACTTACTGTATGCGAAAAAAAATGATAACTCAACTTAACCATGATGATATATTTCGAAAATCTAATACACTATTTATTTCTACTTGATTCGGCGGAAATCATATGACATTCAGATTGTTTTGAAAAAATGTATTTTACTATACAGCTATTATACAATTTAACTATTTAGCTTTGTATGTTTGAAAATATTGACGTAATTTGGGATTGTAAAAAATTTAATGGTTTAAGATGTTCAATCGTAATACAAAAATAATAATATTTAGAAACTTGCGGTTAAATTTGAAAGATTCCAATGTAATATTAAATGAGGTATCATTCTCTATAGGTAATCTATAAAATGTCTAACATTTATGGACTAATTTAATGCTATTTACAAATTACAACAGGTATAAGATATTTTTAATCGATTTCTTCTTCTCAGGAATTTTTCTAATTTGTTTGTCGGTAGAAAAAATTCTGTATTTGCAAAAAAAAACCAATAAAAATGTTTGAATTTTACTGTATTATAATAATATACAAAGCAAAACAAATCTGTACAGTAAAATTTAAGTTTAAGTTAAAAAAAAAATGTACAAATATTTGTAAACAATTGTAACTAATGGCCTTTATTGTCGATGTTAATTAAGAACAATAAAAAAAATAATAATAATAATAATATACAGTGTATATGTAGGTATATAATATATTTTTTTATCAGTGACTTTTTTCCGCTACACACCACCACACTGGTCGTAAATAACAAACACTTTAGCCGAAGCAATGTTTTAAATTATTACAAATATTTCCTATCGTAAAATTAGTTATCACTCGTCGTAAATAGCACCGTAGACATTTTTCATATAAAATTAATATAAATTGTTAATTGTAAATTATTATTATTGAACAAATTTCGTTTGTTACGATGCTTGGTATGTACTGTATATACGTATCTGGGTATAACTACTATATAACCATTAACGTGTATGTTATTATATCGAAGAGTGAAGACAGAATATATTCAACCCATTAAAATAATTTACTCGATCGATTTTCGTGATTTGATTTCACAACTAAAAAAAAAAGTAATTTTAAATAGCAATAGCCAATAGCGCCACTATAGTCTGCACTGTTACGGACCACTTTTAAGTTACAAAGGTACATATTTCATACAAATGCGTTTCGATACATTTTTGAACGTCATTGAAATCGTCTTATTTACATTTTTTTTTTTTTTTGGCAAATTTTAAGGCACGTTATAAAAATCTGGTGTATGCATTGACATCCTCTCGAATGTATATACACATTATAATATTATATAATTTATATGTCTCCCATTCTGTGTGTAATAATATACACAAAATACATAACTATGCCATGTTTTAATATTTAAACGTATCGGATACTCGTAGAATATCATATTATTATTATTATTATATTATAGCAGCCGTGCACTGCCTAATTTAAATATCGAATCGTATACGGTGTTATAAAAATATTTATACCATGTATAGTTATCGGTCATAAAACGTTCGTACAACACGTGTATTTGTGCCCACGCGAACGGTTATTTTACGACGACCACCAATACGCGTTGTACTACGATATTATACTATTTAAACTATATATATATATAAATATATATTATATTATACATACCTTTACGCGTACATAATATTATTATTATTGTAATGTGTAAACGTATAATATACGATACGACATTAGTGTCGAATACTATTTAGGAACCTCGCACGCTCGGCTTATAATATCTTTCTGTTGAGATTATGGAGCTACAACAGAGGTGTACTACAAACGACGGAGTCGAATAACCGCGGAGAACCGTAAAAAAAAATATTATGTTGCGTATTAGATATTATATTATATAGGAACGGTTATGTTATCATATCCATTTTCGAAATATTATACAGTGCTAAGACACTAAAATTAAAATAACCCATTAATATATAGAAACCCAGAAAAGATATTTGATTTTTATTGCCGGAATATATACTTTTTTAGTATTTTCGTATCCCGCAGGCATAAAGTATATAAATTAATTTTGTCGTTAAAAACAATACAATATAATAATATATTCATAAGTTAATATTATTTAGATCGTTTTTTTATACACATATATCTAACGCGTATTTTTTATTTTAACGTCTTTATTTAAACTAAAATATCTTACCAAAAACTATATATTTATATTTTTATATTTCAGAGTATATGTATAATAATATTATATGTATGTAAAATTGTGTAGGTATATACAGTGTCGGTCTGGCCCATTAGGCTACCCGGTGATCGCCCGAAGGCTCTTTGATATTTTTCAATATTGGGGCCCATAACCAAATGGGAAAAATAAATATTTAAATCACTTAAGAGTCGGTTCCAATCTAATAATTTTTTTAAACATTGAACATTGTAATAGTTGAAATATGGTTTATTCAACACATTGTACATAGAAAGGGCCCAACCATAAGCCTGACGGACAATGAGTAAATATAATTCGTATATTATTTTAAAAGTTCAATAAAAAAAAGGCGGGTAAGTCGTGGATGTCGCTCTGCTGTACAGTAGGTTACAAGTGGGTTACTGTAATGGATGGAATTAAATTTGAATCCAATGATATTATATCATTGTATACGAAAAACGATTCTGAACGGAGATGATTTGTCAGTCTAGGATATATTATTTTTAAAGAAAAACTTATGGAGAACCTTGTACCAAATTTTAAAAACTTAGTTATAAAAGAAAAAATTTTTACGATTTTTCAACCACTAAATTACTTGCAAATTTTCGCAATTTTGACATATTTCGTATAAATTTGAACTTTAAATGCTTATAAATAAAAATTGTGACAATGTATTCCTTTTATTTTGCAACTGCTATTGTAAAAATATGTTAGGAGCCTTGTATTAAATTTCCAAATCTTAGAATTAAAAAGAAAAACTTTTATGAATTTCTGTCTAAGATAATTTGAACATTGTCGTAATTTTTACGTATTTAGTCAAAATTTGAACTTTAAATGCTTATAAAAAAAAAATCGTGACTATATATTTCTTTTATTTTTCAATTGCTATTGTAAAAATATATTATGAGCCTTGTATTAAATTTTGAAATCTTAGATATAAAAGGAAAATTTTTTATGAATTTCTAGCATAAAATAATTTACGAATTTTCGTGATTTTTACATAATATGTTGTCAAAATTTGAACTTTAAATGCTTATAAATAAAAATTGTGACAATGTATTCCTTTTATTTTGCAACTGCTATTGTAAAAATATGTTAGGAGCCTTGTATTAAATTTCCAAATCTTAGAATTAAAAAGAAAAACTTTTATGAATTTCTGTTTAAGATTATTTGAACATTGCCGTAATTTTTACGTATTTAGTCAAAATTTGAACTTTAAATGCTTATAAAAAAAAATTGTGCCTATGTATTTTTATAATTTTTGAATGGGAGTTAGAACAACATATGTGGACCCTTCTATTAAATTTTCAAGTATTTTGTCCCAGCTAATTTTTTTTTATCAACATTTATAAAAAAAAAATCAAAAAAAATCGATTATTTCAATTGCCTATAAATAGATTAAAAATTAGTGAAATATTTTGAAAATAAAACTATATAAAGAAAATGTCAATTTAAACAACTGGTAAAATTTTCAAGTGTCTACGACTCATACTTTTTGAATAATAACAAATATCAAAAATCGTTTGAGGCTAAACCGTTATTTAATGCGGTTTTGTAAAAATTTAAATTTCAAACACTCCTAAAAATTTTTTGTCTTAGTCCGGTTGAGTTTTTTTTACAGATATTTAAAGAAAAACTTATGGAGAACCTTGTACCAAATTTTAAAAGCTTAGTTATAAAAGAAAAAAATTTTACGATTTTTCAACCACAAAATTACTTGCAAATTTTCGCAATTTTGACATATTTCGTATAAATTTAAACTTTAAGCACTTATAAAAAAAAATTGTGACTAACGATTTTGGATTTTTTTTTATCACTGTGAGAACAACTTATAAGAAACCTTGTATTAAATTTTCAAAGTTTTCTATCCAACCAAAAATTTTTTATCGTTATTTTAAAAAAAAATACTTAGAAAAATTGAAAATTTCATTTGTCTATAAATAGCTCAAAAAAAGTCGAACACTTTGAAAATTTAACCCTGTATAGACAACGCTAACATAAACATCTGTTGCAAATTTCAAGTGCTTACAATAATTATTTTTTGAGTTACAGTAAAATTAAGTTTTCGTTTTTGTCAAAAATTGGTTTTGCGTAAAAATTCGCGTTTTTCCGTTATTTTTTTAAGGTTTTTCCTGCCGCTTTTGAAAAGTATTGGGAAATTTTCACTTTTGACCCCCCAAAGTACCAACTAGATTCACTTTCCTTTCAGAAAAGGTACAACTTTTGAAAATCGAAGCATTTTTACTGCTCCAAAAGTTGTCGTCAGACACAAAAAAAAAAAAAAAAAAAAAAAAAAAAAAAAAAAAAAAACCCCACATCATTGTAAAATCAATACATTCATCACTTCGTTCAAAATCTAAAATATTCAATATTCCTACAACATTTTTGAAAAAAAACTTTTCGTACAAACATGTTATAAAATTAATTTGTAAAATATTACAATAAATCATGACTCACTTCTAAATGTATTTAAGTATCGAAACACCTCAAACAAAACACAGAAAAAGTTGTTACTCTAACATATTAGACACCTGTGAAATGTAGCTCTAAAACTTACAATTTTCCCCGTGTAAATTTGACAAAGTGGGGAAACTAACTTTACACACGTTACATTCATGTGCCATATAATCTCCACTAACGAATGAAATCATTGTATCTATTTGTTTTCTTCAGCCAACCTTTAAATTTATTTTTGAATAATATAAAACATTTACATTGTACAATAGTATAAATTAATGTAGTAAAACGTATAATTTGTCAATTTTTTTTCCACCCAGTGAACAATAACATTTATGCAAACAATAAGATATGCAAGTACCTACACATACATATGAATATATGCGATAGAAAGTGTAAAACATCGAGAAAAAACGTATAAGTCTACGAGTGAACAGAGTGATTCCCCGAGCACGCTCACCCCAATTGTTTTAATTTAATAATGAATTTATTCAAATTCTGATTTTAGGAATTTTTAAATATACTTATACTAAAAGGCCATATTTAAAATTTTTTAAAAAATGTGTATTACTTAAAGACTTGGAGAGTGTCCTGTGACGATACAACTATATAAACATCTATTTTAAAATGATCTCTTTTTTTAATGTAAATTATTTAGTGAATATTTTTTAAAAAATTTGATGCAATAGTACCTATTTCAAAATTCTAAACAGTATATTTACAGTTATTAAAATGTTCATAATATAATATAGTCTTCAAAATGGTTTCACTAACATATAAAATGAATATATTATTTAATATAGTACCTATTATACTTTGACCATTTTTACAAATTATTAAAGCTGACAGATTATAATTTATTACCAATTTATTGCTAAATTGTTCAGATCACTATACCCGCAGTATCTTCTATGCCCACTATCATGAACCTATTATCATTAAATTAAATAAATCAAAAACTATTCTTTCGAAATTTGATTTTGATACGTCAAGATTTTTAGGAAAGTTGTCCACTAAATAATTTACACTAGAAACGTCATTTTTTATTTAAAAAAACCAGGAGTTTGTATTTTCACGGACCACTCTTCAAGTACCTAGTACAAAAAAATCTGAATAACTTGAAAACAATATTATGGTCTTGTGTATATTTAGAAATTCTAAAAATCCGATTTCGAATAACTACACAAAGGGGATGAACATGTTTGGCAAATCACCCTGTATATATAACCATATAGGTCTATATTTGTAACAATATAATACATAATATATGCTATATATGCACTGAGACTCTCCGCCAGAGAGACAATACGGTCGCAGGACATTATATTATACGCCGCGTATATGTATCGTTGTATTATATAGGTATACGATGTTATATAGCGTTTATGTTTTCGTCGGACTCTTGTTTAATATATCGGACTCGGCGACTATTATAATGTATTATATTATTATAGCCTTGCATAATAACATTCCATCTGGGTGGTCAGACGTTATTATAATACGCGCCGGGTCAGATATACAAATTTGTTTTCACGACGTAGCGAAACACGGCACACCGCGTGTTTTGCATATTATTATTTAGCATTTTTGTCTGACCTAAACTACACTCACACACACACACACACACGTACCTGAGTATGCGAGCGTTCGCACACGATAAGTGTATTACTGTATACAGTACCTAAACATAATATTATACAGTCTTTCCGTGTGCCAATCCAACGATAGTACATTTATAGTGAGTAACAATATTATATACCTTCAATATAATATTAAGAATGACATTATTGTCGTCAGAGTCAGGCTAAGGGGTAGTTCTAGAGAAGTATACTTTTGCTATGACATGTTATATAATATACAAGTAGAACGCCCGTACAATGGCTTGAATGCACCAAATTTTGAATTACTGTTGTATGTTGAAAATACTGAAGTGGTGTGTCTAATAACTAAATAATATATTATTATTCTATGTCATAACCATTTCGAGCGATAAAAGTCAAACTAGTTTACAAAGCTAGGTAAATCTTGGACGGTTTTTCTGTGAACTGAGTAAGTATTTTATGTTTGTTTATTTTTTCCCGGGCGAAGTAGGATTTTACAGCTAGTAGGTATATGTATATTTTCCTACCTAATTCTTGGTGAAATCTAGTTGTCTGGAGACAAGCACGCCAGTTTTTATTATGTAGTAAATTATTTGACTCAACAAATACGACAATATCATGATATATGCTTGTATAATAATAATTTCGATAGGTCGTTTAAACTTTAAACGACCTGCGCGTAACAAGTGGATTTCGATAAATCACTATGTGAAATAATTGGCTCGATAATCGATTTCCGTTCCAATTCAGAGATTTTTTTCTTTTTATATATTATATTATACTGTCGTTCGAGAGTGCGGTAGCAAAAGATTATAATATTGTATAGGCGCCGATAGTGATCGCCGTGTTACCGGATGTGGTAAGTCCGTTTTACGAACAATAGGCACTGGTGGGCGCGCAATTGTAATTTTGTTCTAAACCAAACGCTATTGTTTTTTCCAAATATTATTATGTTTTTCCCGAACAAAACAATAGGGTGATTTTATTTTTTTTTCAGTTATATACCTTGTATATTATACTGTTCTATACATATTTATCAGTCTTGGCGAGTCATATCACACGTTAAGTGAATTATAAGTGTTCATATTTTTATAAGTATTTATAAGATAATATAACGTCTTATTAGCATGTCATGCGAGTATGCGACGGAGTAAAATAATTAAACAAATTAAATAAAAGCATAATTTCTAAATAAAATGTTAATGTTACAGTAGTACATTTTCATATTCATATTAATAAAATAAATTAACTATAACTTTATAGTTTATACTATCTTTATCCAAATTGTATAGTATACATTATACTCCAACGGTATACAGACAAAACAATATGCTTGGATCTGTAGCCAGCATGAGTTTTGTTTACAGGAATACCTCAAATATCCGTTAAGATATCTCAAAAGACAATCAGGTACATAAAATGTCATAAAATATTGAAATATTTTTTTAATAACCATTTTCCTCATAACTAAGCTTGAGGCATTAAAGTAAGCTACTATTACGTCTTACAATTCAATATTGATAAAATATCAAATATAAATGTTATGTCGTTGCCACTTCATTAAATCTATGTACCTATTATTAAAAGTTTTCCATTTAATGAAACGTCTTTTCAAACTTTGTAAAATCTGAAAATATTTCACGAAACGATCGCTTTGTCCAGCCATATTATAATTATATTCACAAATTGGGCATTTAGTTCGTGATATTATACTTATATAAAACATTAACCACACAAACTTCATATCATTATTTATTTATGTCATATATTCAATACCATATAATATGTAAGATACATGATTTGTACTGTTATAGATTTAAGTTATATTTATATAAAGATACGTTAAATATTAAACACGGTAATATTTATAAATATTTAAGTCTTATTAAATATAATGCAAACAATGTGTGACTTGTAATTTTATACTGGACGTATACTATACGTATGCACCCTATAAAAGACGTATACAACCATCATAAAATCAGGTATAGACGCGGATAAAGTCCTTGTAAAATTTATCGACATGTTTCATTACGGCAATAATTTACGGACATATTTTGATATGAGGTTGTGACTAACGAAAAAACGGTCTTCGACGCGGATAAACACTACGGTAGCACCCTGTATACGCTCGCGAACGAGAATACAATGATATTATTATTATATTTTTCTATCAATATAATAATATCATACACACGGACGTGTCAATCACGATTTTCATTTCACTAATGGACAGCCGCACGCGTTGCCCTTATACTCGCACACGACACGCGATCCCCCGAGGTCGACGCCTTTTTGTGGTGGACAAACTGCCGTAAAATTGCATATTCGCCCACATCACGATAATAATATAATTATTAATAAATATTATACACACGAGCGCTATACTATTGGGGAACACTGCAGCGTTATGGAGGCTCGTTGAGAGCTTTTACCTATCCCTTGTGCACACGTGGTTCACGTATGTGTATGATATAATATTATGTTCGTAAGTTCGCTCAGTGTACGTTTTAATTAATTATTATATAGGTAGGCACAATAGCATTGATCAAAGTATATATCTACTATAATATTTCACATTTAATCAATGACAGTTGTATAGTGTGGCTACGATAAAAGGTAATATTTCGGCTAGATGACCTTGGATTGAAACTAGGGATTTGGAGGGTGATAGTACCGAAAGACACATTTTTAGAAAATGTCCATACAGTTTAATTCTTACAGTACGTCAATTCTACTCTTCGAATTCGGATGGACTATTTTTTTAAACAATCTTTGTATGCTAAGATATTTATACTATATTCTATTATCAAAAAAAAAAATATATATATATATATATAATACCCGCATTATCTGAATAGACGAAAACCGATTTGAAAAATAGTTGAAAATAGTAGTTTATAATATAGATGTATAAAATATAATATTTTACAGAATGACAAAATCTATTCTGATTTATTTCATAGAAAAATACCAGACATACCTACCAATACTGAATTTTGGCTTCTTATTACTTAGCCCTTGACGCAATACATTATACATTAAAGGCACACTATACAGAACTCTCCTTTACTAAGTGGTACTAACACAAACACAATTAGAATATAGTTGTTCTAAAACAATTGAAATCGCCAAAGTCACGTCTTCAAAACCAATTATTAATTACGTAATATTAAATATTAATCTGATTATTGAAACATAATATTTGTGAGAATATGAAATGCTTTATGTATGAAAGTTCCAGCATTTAGTACTTACCTATCATAATAGCTTACAATAATTTATTAAACAATACATTTAACATGGTTAAACGGCACGGTGACGTTACCATACTTTATAAATATCTGGGCTGGCTCACAAATTTTGTACAACGTATCTGTGCATTTTTTTCGTGGGAAATCTTAAAATTCTCTATTATATTACAGTGTTATAGTATATCATACTAAACATGTATCCGGCCATACGGGAGACGTCTATCTTGTGCAGTCGCGTATAAAAATCATATTTCACAATAACGTGATGGGTCAAATAAAAGTTATTTTTTATCTTCCATCGTTTTGCAATATTTGCATATGATATACTATAAATTATAATATATGCTTATAAATAATTATCATTAAGACTCTTAGTAAATACCTATAGTTTGCTATACTCTAATGAGTATCATGTGACGTATACATTTTTTGATTTATATCCTCGTTCAAATCGAATAATAACTAATATATCATCGTTTATTATTTTATAGCAACACAGGCTGGAGCCCGATGAAGCAAAAGTAAGTGATAATATATATAAAGTGAACAATATAATTTAAAGCTATTAATTTAAAATTTAAATACAATTTAAAAACTTAAAGAGAAAAACGGGGGTCCTTATTTGCAAGTCACATAAGACGTATCGACGGAGAGTGCAATAAATAATTGGTTGAGAAAAAGAGAACGTAAAAGGGAAAGGTCCTCGTTTGGTGAGAGAAAAGTCTAAAATGAATATGGGAAAGTACCTAATTATGTAGGATAATTAACCTCATGTGCCAAAAGTTTTCTTAAAAAGCAATACTAGGAGATCGATTTTACGCGTTTTGGACAAAAGTACAAAACTGAAAACAGGATAGTCATGAAAAGGACAGTCAGTTTTGGATACATTATATTATACAATATATGATGTAAAGTGTAGGAATTTACGTTAAACTCATTTTAACATTTTAGAAGCCCTAGTGGCGTGATGGATTCAAAAAGACAGTTCCCCATTCAATATTAGCTGGCGAACTAATGAACAAAAACTAGTATTTAATGAACAACGTGGCTTAAATTATGAGCACCTTCATTGGACGAAAGAAAAAATTTCGAGCGCTAAATTGTTCGACGCCAACTTTTAAGATTTTATGATATTATAATATTATCATCGTGGTGCAGCGAGACACTATAATATTTGGTAATGCACGTGTACAGCGACGTCGACTTTTCAGAATCGTCTGCTGCAGACTTAGAGTTGATACGAAATTTTAGTCATCCCCGAGCTGGTTTTAGAACTTGTAGAAACGTTAAAATAAATCGATCATCCATTTCCTGTGCTCAATATAGATACGACTGTATAATGTGCGCAGCGTTTTCGAGGGCGTACTATATATAATAATATGACAATAACACATAAAACATATACGCGTGTATTATTTTATTACACAGTGATAGCGTCGCCTGTAGATTACCTGGTGATAAATATCGTATCGTATCGCATCGAGAGACGGAAAAGCGAAAATATCGATAGCCCACAATAATTTGTCAACCGAGGCTAAGCCCCCGCCGAGGCGTCATATGGTGGTCGCGTATATACGCTCAATATAATAATATATTATACAAACGAACGACCACGTACGTTATAATAATATATACCTAAGGTATGATACGTGTATTATATTATTATTATTATTATTATTAAGTCTTGTGTACGACGGTCACCGCCGCACCGCCTTCTGGACGCACTCCTCCGTAAACATATTTTCATATACGTCTGGCGTGGCGCAGTGTTGTACACATACGCGTATTTCCGGATACAGGTAAATGCTCACGGTGTTATATCTATACCTAGGTATATAGTTCTATGTGTATAATATAGGAAAGACGAATTTCGTGATTTGAATTTCAAAACGCGTGGAAACCGGAAACGGCTTCCGGCTATGACGCCGCGCACCGGCTGTTCACAAATCCGAAATAGTAGTGCTGCCGCCCTCGCGCGAGCGCATTATCGTTATCCGGTATTCCATTCCACCCCTTTCTTTCGCACGTGAGAAACCGATATCGCTGCCCCCACAACCATACATTATAAGACGCGAACCAGTCAATTACTAGCCGCGTGTATTAAATAATAGGCACTTGTAGCGGCGATGTATTAAATAATTTATGGCTATTTCCCCCCCCCCCCTGTACGACTTACGGCCGACATGGGAGTAACTCTGTGCGCGCACACGTATGATAATAATATTCAAACCTATGCTGTACACTACAACATAGCGCATTATATAGGAAGTATCTACTTATAAATATTAAAATTTAATACCTATGGCATAAAGTTCACGGATAGCCGTCGAATAACGGATTTTAATCAAACACTTCAAACTTCGGGGAACACAAAAAACCGCTTTGGTGGCGACGTCCAACGTAATCAAACAGTGCTTCCGCAGTATCGCAGAAACGCCACTCGTCAATTCGATGAAACCGACGAGTGTTCCTAGAAAATATTATATTATACAAAGAGCTGCCATTTTGTAGTTGAAAATTAAATTTCTTCCAACTAAATCAAATTTATTTTAGATTCTGAGCGAAGCGATGAATGTATATGGGTCTTACAATGATGCGTGTTATTTTATATATTTTTTTTAAAATTATTTTTGTGTCTGTGTACACGATTAGTAGTCGAAACAATGCTTTGATTTTCCACTTCAGTATCTTGTTTGATGGGGGATTGAATCCAGTTGGTACTTTTGAGAGGTCAACATTTAAAATTCCCAATAGTTTTCAAAATCGCTCGGAAAAACAAAATTAAAATTAAGGGAAAACGGGAATTTTTACGCAAAATCGGTTTTTGACAAAATCGATTTTGGCTTTTGGTGTAACTCTAAAACAAATGATCGTAAGTACATAACATTTTCACTGAATGTTTATAATAGCCTTTTCTATACATGAAAACATTTTCAATATAGTTTGACTGGTTTTGAGATGTTTGCGGATATACTCAGTTTCCCACATTTTTTTAATACTCGTAAGTCTTTCGCAATACGTAAATATATACCTGTATACAATATTTAATTAAGATTGTCTAATATAATAAAACATGTCGCTTAAAACTAACTCTCTTCTCTGAAGCTCCCTAGCTGTAGTTACAGTTAAAATATTAATTCAAAGGACTCCGAAAAAACTTTCTTAAACCTATATTTAACCGGCTCCCCAACCCTGTTACAATACCTGTACGGCTGTATGTGGTGAAATCAGCTTAGTAAGTATGGTATAATAACTAGACGCAATGTTTCCTATAAATTGTTTTGTTTTATTAGGTTTTTGTAAGATTTTTTTTTTTGAAATAATTACACTGGCCGTGTTCACAAGTTAGATACTATTATATGATGCTACGTTGTGATATTACATAAAATATAGAGATAATAATAGTCTAGACCCACGAGTTTCGCCGGGTCAGCGTTTTCCCCTTAAACGCGAGGTGCAATGAGCTGATGGAATGGCCGATTATCATTCAATTTTTTTACCACTTCGTTACTATTTTTAAAAAGGTGGTGCTGATCTCCGTCTTATAGGTATAATATTATATGTGTATTAAGCGAATATAATATATTATACAGATGCGGTGTTCGCCATGACAGCGGTATATATTATTCGGTATAAATGAGCCTGCACGATGTATTCTTATAACACGACGTCTACAACAGGGCTATAATGTTATTATTATTATATTATTATTACAATATAATGTTACCGTTTGGCGGTTCAAAAACGGCGGCACATCCTCTATAAATAAATAATTTTATTTTTGATGTTGGCCCGTTTATTATGCGTTGCGAACGGTGGCGCGTCCGAATCCGATTTATTCTGTGGCGTTTCGTGACGTTTCCGACGAAATGAATTAATGATAGACGCGTCCTCGCTATAATAATATTAAAATAACTGATGCAACACCGAGCTGGACCAGCTCATACAATAATATGGCCGTTCGTATAAATAGCTGAGCCGAATGCAATCGATTGAATCGACGTCCGCAAAAATATAATATTATATATTATAATCGAATAGTTGCCGAATAATTAGGTATTATTATAATCACTATTGGACAAGCGTGTGTAACTTTTTTTTAAGACTAAAAAACGCTTCACATAGAGCTATTCAATATTTTTCGAACAATAATGTTTACGATATTTTTTCAAACTCTGTAACAAACAAAATACAAAGTTTTTCAAAAAATGAAATATTCAATTGTTATTAGGTAATTAAGACCTTTGCGGCTTTGCTGTATTATTTTACGAATGGTTTGTACATAATTTTGCATGACAATACATATTAATATATTATATTATTTCCAAATGTATTACGTATTTACATTTGGTGTATAATATAGGGTTTCTGGTCTTTTTAAAATATGGTAAATCGTGTTGTAATACATGGCGTGTTCTGGTGTTCAAGGATAAATATTTTAATAATCAATGCGGATGATCTATCATCGCGACTGATCGAGGATTATCGATTAATTAGGGAACATTATTACCTACGTACTCTGATAAGTCACGAACGAGGGTAACCCGATGCGAACATAATAATTATTATTAATAATATAATGCTATAATAAGTGTATAATATACACTTATATTATATTATGATGCATATTATAATGCATAATATGTACTTATATATTAAAATATATAAATGCTTTAGCTTTATACGAGGGTGCAGACAGCGATAACGACAGAAAACGCCCTTTTTCGGATATATATACGTATACTGCACACACTACAATATTGGGTTTATAAACATGCCTAATATATATATATATATATAAACGATATACCTATATTATATTATGCATTATATTATATTTTAACAATTAATACGTTTCATTATATTTTTCAAATATTTTTAAAAAACTTAAGAGTAGTAGAAAATTAAATTTACCATGATAAAAATTGTAAGCAATAACAGTTTTCCAAAAATATTATGCTATATATAATTGTATTTGCATAAGTCTATGTATAGACATTTTTTTTAAAGTATAAAAATGGACTGAATTAGAGAATGCACGCTCACGTGCCTTTTTAAAATTCATTATTGTTAGCAGAATATAATATAACTACTCACAACACTAGTAAAAATATTTTATAACCATAACAAGTAGCAGCATTGTTTAAAATCTATTTATACCACCAACAAAATAATATAACTTTATATGATCTGATAATCACAGAAAAAGATCTATTGTTCATGATGACTGGAATTTGGTCATTTCATAATAAGAACATCTGTGCACGTGTACAATGAGATTTACAAGCGTATGTATGACCAACACCCTGTATAACACTATAACTGTAACAGGATCGTATTTGTGAGGGTAACTGAATTGGATATAGCCCCCCTCCTCAAATGTTTGGGAACATTAAAAAAAATTAAGGGTTTTATATGCATTACAATATTGTTTTATATTATTATTATAATATTAACAGTTATAGTTTATTGACTATAATACACCGTATACCTAATACTAATATTTCGGTGGTAACAGTAAAGTGCAGCCAGTCACATTTTACAGTATTGCAACGGCACAACGCCAAAACAATTGTATTTTTATGCTACCCCTGAAGTGTGTGAATACCTATTATTCGGTATCAAACTATTAACTAGGTATCAAATTTCTTATCATATACGATATCACACTAACATTGAATAACACAACTATAAGTAATGTAACCAAATTATTAGTTTCATACTTATAACAAAATACAGATAACTAAATACATTTTCAAAGTTATATTTTAATGCATATTATACAATAAACTAAATTGTTATGTTAACCAATACACGAATAAGTTAAAAATATACCTACCCTAAAATTAAGTTCCATTTTTTTTATATTTTATGCATAGGTCAAATAATATTCATTATTTTTAAAATCACCCTCCCTCTAAAATAAAACACTGGATACTTCACCGCCCTATATTATGCGTATTTATATATAATATATATTATATATATATATCAAAAACGACGTATTTTTAAATGTCATTGGTGGTAAAGGCCGTACGATATAACAATCTAATGGTATTATGCTAAACTATTTTACCTACATGGTGAGGTTTTTTGATAGCAGTTAGCTAGGTACGACTGTAGTAATGATGCGTACAAATTGAGCTATAATATGGATATAACAACCGAAACGATATTGAAACAATTAATTAAATTACGCGTGCATTTAAAATATAACATACATAGGTACTTATGTCACAGTATTAGAATATTATACACATGGACCCTATATGAGCTCTTTATGCACCGATGACACAACGAGCGCACACACAAACACATAAACATATTATATTAATGTGACTTGTGTAAGTTATATTATATTAAGTTGACGTACTATGCACGTGTGTATGTGTACGACACTGGGCACACGTGTGTCTTGAACCCAAACGTGTCGTGACGTACGTTTTTTCTACATAATAATATTCTGTATACGAACCAGAGCTAACGTATTATAATAATGCCGTTTGTATTATTTTTCTGTAATAATAATTGGGGTGTGTATAATTTCGTGTCTTGTTAACGACTTAACGTCTCGAGCATTAATAATTATGAATGAAAATTCAAACCGTTTGTGTCTGGAGCGCGTAATTATTCTCCTGCATGCAATTATATTCATATAATATTATGTGTTGCGTTAGCGATTATTTTTTTAATTTAATTTTCTTATTTATCCGTCTTGTGACTCATAAATATTTATTCAACTGTATATTATTATACCTACAAAACAGCCATACAGTAATGTTGTATTTTAATTTGACATAATCTGTTTGAGTAAATTAACGGTTTGTATTTGAAATTGAGAAACAACGAAACCATACACTCTACGGCGAGAAGACACTCATTATTTAAGAAAACAAGATTTTGAAAATATTTCTTTTATGTAATTTTTAAGTCGCCACAAAACAACATTTATATCGTTATAATTTTTTAAGTTTTTACTCTTTTGAATGACCACATACATTTTAAATTTCACATTCCACAGCAGAATATTATTCGGAGTATTTTGATTTTCAAAAATCAAATTTTGGACCAATAGTTTATCATAACTATAGATAGATACCTAAATATTTAAAAAGTATAAATGAGTGGTTTAGTGGACCAACATTTAGGGGCCACTACGTTCCACTGTGCTCATCTTAACTTTAAATACTTTTAAAGTTTTAAAGTTATAAATCTTAAACTATACTCATCCAAATTTCGATGTCTAATCATAGAAATACTCCAAAAAATATATTTTTTTAGAATAATGTAATTTTTAATCACTAAACATGATGTTAAAAACATATTTTTAAACGTTAAAAGTTTTTGAAAGAATTTGAATATCTCACGTTAAATGGATCAACAGAATATACTAACTATACTGTCTATATATACTATACTACTACACTACTACAGTAGAATACTTCCATCGATTTAAATATTTACAATCAATAATCGTCCTGTTGTTATTTAGTACTGATAAATGATAATTCATGTAATTACAACAAGCAATAAAAATAAAAATAATAACAATTTGTGTTGAACGTCTTCAGCTGCGCGCGCTTAAGTCTCCGTGAACCCAACGTCGAGTGTTACAACCCACATCGCTCTATATTGTCTACAGTCTACATCACGTCATATTATTATTATATAACTTCCAATCATCATCCATCACTTCGGTGTAAAATGGCGATGGGTAGGTAGGAACTCATGGCTTTTACATCAGCTTTAATATACAATATATTATAATATGATATTAGCTATAGTACTTATAGTCGGTAAAGGTAGGTATGTTTTAAATATTTTTTTAATCTTTAAACATTTCTTTGTAAGTGACATTGCGAGTATTATAGATATTGTGTACATTGATGATGACTGATGAGTATCGTTTAATTTACTGGTGAACCATTTCGTGAAAGTCTCACGTACAATTGACCACGGGAGAAAACTTCGGAGACACGCGCCACTTATTTTTTATTTTTACTTTGTATAATCTCATGTCGTTGCAAAACCGCAGTGGCTTGAGATTTTGAAGTCATATCGTCGTAGTGCCAATGTTTAATGTTATTTCCGTGTGAAATCAGTCCTAAAGGGTCGAGAATTTCAGAAACTTAATCGTAATAATGAATGACTTCATCTATATTCATTATTTACTACTGGGTATGTGTATTGGTATGTTTTATATCAGCTATTAGGTGGATATTTTTTGTGAAATTGCATTAATTAAATCCTCTGGGGTTTGATTTTTTTTAGGTACTAGAGCGCTTTTTTCTAGTAGATGTTCAATATTATCTGGATAAACATCAACAATAGGATAATCGACAGTTCAGACGCAAGTTCCCAAGTTGAATGGTAATATTAATAGGTAGAGCCATTTTCAGAACTAAATCCATCACCAATATTACATGCATCCAAAGAATTCTATATTTTGTTAGTATAGATGCACAACAAATACACGTGTTTGCATATAACAGATATCTCATATAATTTGTAGCAAAAACAACCGAAAGAAAATGTAATTGATTTGTGCCACATCTAAAAATTAATTTTAGTAACTTGCACCACTTTTCAAGGTTGAGAAATATCTAGATACAAGCACATTATGTAATCTGCACTTGAAATCTTGTGCCGGTAAAAATAATGATTTGTGTTGTTGTTTACCTTATGATAATTGTAATTTTCACCACTTTCAAATAATTAAAACCGCTTATATGAATTAAATTTTTTTCAATAGATTCTTTTCAATAAAATGACTAAAATGAACATTAAGTAAAATAAAAAAAATGATGCTAGTTTCAACTATAGGTACTTATAGAACATTGTACTTTGTCTTTGTATATTGTAATAACTATGTGTTGCCTAGTTGAAAATAGAATATTTTATGGAATAATCAGGAATATTACACAATTGTCCAATATTATTCTTGTTATTTACTCAAGTCGTATGCGTGCTATGACTGACGTGAGCTCGGTCATTTCATCATGTAAATTCCAACAGTTGACATTGGAAGTGTAGAGCAGATTACATATTTCATTTTCTGTCATGGTGCAGATTACTAAAATGTATAAATAATTCTGTGTGGCGCAAATTTTGAACGCACTTAAATGCGCCTATTGACGGCACAAATAATTACAATAGTTCTACAATCGGCGCAAAATACCATTTCCCCTTCTGTACCCGCACCCCCGTCCATCCGTTTGACGCAATAATCACTACCTACGTCACGACTGTGTGAAACATCGTCGTCGGGCAATATCCGCGACGGCTGCTGCAGACTGGATCGGCATTTCCGAAAACCCGGTGCGGCAACGACAAAAGAAAAGCGCATAATAATATATGGGTTAGGTCAAGGTGTTCGGCTAAACAATGCGATGCGTACACACACGCCGTGTATTATTATATTATAGTATTACGCGTTTGTATTTTACGCGTGTGCGTATATTATAATGTATAATAATAATAATAATAATAATATATAATATTCACGGCGGGTGCCTTCGCCCCACAGAAGGCCTTTGCCGCCGCGTGCAATGTATAATAGTATGCGTATAACCGCGAGAAGCGTCTTGCACTCGGACGGACAGATGATATTATTATTATTATTATGTTTTCTCAGAGCTCACCGGCCGGCCGAGGTTCCGCCGTCTCACCACCTCGTGTGTGTGTTCTCATTTGTATATATTACATGTATAGGTGGTATAATATATATATAATATTATACGTATATTATGCACATGCCCATTATGAACCTACCGCAGCCGTTGCCTACGATGACGACGTCGCCGCTGGGGTAGCGACGGCCAAATGCAGCTTTTCTCGTCGTGTTTTTTTTTTTTTTATATTCTTTCTTTCTTTCATTCTCCGTCTACTGTATATGTCTTCCGAAGGGGTAAGTTACGCAAAAACAGATGTTCCGGTGTACAGCTGCTGGCCCCGTATCGTTTAAGGGCTGCACCGGCACCGGTGAAGAAATTGCCACTGGTATTATTATTATTATTATTATTATTATTATTATTGTTATAACACGGCTACGACTGCGTACAACTGTATACACGACCCTCTCTTGATGTATGAAAAAATAAAAATAAAACACTGAAAGAGAGAGCCGCGGAGAGAATAAAAAACTCTTTAACCCCGAAATCAAATCACAGCAATAATAATTTGGGCATATCGTTGCGAAAAGCAGTATGAGTGGCGTGCACACACACACACACACACACACACTATGTCGGCCCGTAGTAGTTGTACTCGTTTTCTGATTCTCTCACACGCTAGGGCAAGGGGTCGGACGTGCGACCCACCCTCGTGTGAAACCGACGACGAGATTTCGTTTTCGATTATTCGACGACACACACATAAACGCATTGCGTATATTATTATATGTATTATATGCATGTAATAATATATACAATAATAAATAGTATACAGAGCCAGGTGCATCGGAAACACAGATTCACTTTGTGCAGCGTTCGTGTTTTTTTTATTTTATTTTTTAAACGTCATTATAATAATAATATGTAAATTTTTTATCGTGTAACCCGGCGTCAAATCCGTTCGCAATAGGATTGAACGTGTTTTGACTCCCATGCAGCCTTAATATCTGCCGCTGGACGCGCTCGAATGGATACTATTATGTTTATATAATGGATATATCATGCTGCTCGCACATATAGTTCGTGAATATATGGAAATCGCGTGGGAGAGAGAGATAGAGAGACGTAGAAAATTGCACGTTTTCCACAAATTACTACGGCTCACACGACGTATTGTATATAATAAATATTATCATAATATAGTATAAAAAATGTTCACGACGTATATAATAATCGTTATTTATCAAATCTGACGTCTGAGAGAGCGTATTCCTAAAGTACACGTTTTATAAACTATCAATGGATATAAGAGAATAATTTGTACGTTGGATTTACAACCGCAGTTTTTTAATTTATTATCTTTATTATTAGGTAGTATAGGGTGTTACCAATATTGAATTTTATAGATATATATAGCTTTAGGTCACCGTCTCTATTACCACGACAACCATCATTTACAAAACGTCAGAATCAGGTGTTAAATTTAAACAACCCGCGATCTAAGTTTATCATTACGCTGGTTTTAGGTACCTATACGTAGATACAGAGTGATTCACCAAACATAGGTACTCACCCCAATTTGTTCCTTAAGTAATGAATTTATTTGAATTCTGATTTTTACAATTTTTAAATAATATATTTGGAGACCACAAATCACAAATGGCATGACTTAATATTAAAAATCCAGTAATACCAAACACATTGCCCCGCAGTATTCCATAATTTACCGTACTTGTATATTGGTAAATTAAAATTATATTTTACCTAGAACTGAATTGTATTCAGTACACATCGCGATGGCACGTGTCGTGCTGAAGGAATACGTGAAAAGATAAGATTTACTGAAGCTACCTATAATAGGTAGTATTGTTTATTTTTAAATGTGAAATATTTTAAATTTAATGTAAAAAAAAGGATTTTAAGAAAAGTGTTCAATAAAATGCATTCAAAAGCTTGCCTCTAGAAGGTTTTTGATATGATACTTTATTATCATACTTTGAAATACTAATAATATTATTAAAATAGTCTATACGCTGGATAATAGACGTAGGAAGTTGCACTGATACAATTTAAGTGTGCCAAACTACATAGTTAGTAATTTAATACTTATATTGAACTTTGGCATTGGTACTAATTTATTGTGGTTTTTATGGAAACGATGGACTTTACTGCAGAGTGCAAGTAATACTTTCATGGTAGAGGTAGTCAATATGAATAATATTATGTTATTTTAATTGTTTAAATGAATCAATCAAGGATTCAATAATAATACCTTTTTTGATTCAGAATGATTTTTTAAGTATACGCTCACCTCTTTTTATGATTAAGTTATAGACTTATTATAATTTAGAATATTTTGTATAGTATAGATTTTCTAAAAGTCGACAATTTAGATCAATGATTCACCGAGGTTGAACTTAGACTTACAACAACTTTTTTTTAATTATTATTTTTGGTACAGATAATTTTTTTATAATTGTCTTTGATTGGGCTAAGTGCTTCAAAGAGGTTGTCAGGCGTTCAAAGGCATTTTCTAGTTTCGATAGTACACGATGAGGTGCTTGACTGTTAGAGGTTCTCCATAGATTTGACAAAAGTGTTGGTTCTTCTCTATGCACAAAATTACCGTGGGACATCTTCTAGTGACCTATACGTAGTGTATTTATAATTCATTCAACTTTTGGAAATTAGATTTTTAGTTTTTTTTTTTTAATATACTGAACCATACACGATTCAAAGCCTAAATATCAAATATACAGTTTATATTTCATGTACTAATGGAGCTAGTTATACTTGCTATGCTGAACAGCTTATTTTTAAGAACAAACTATATGAGAATTTCCCTGAGGATCAATTTCTAAAATTTTGCGTTAGCCGTTGGGCACCTGTAAAATATCCTAAATCATAGTAAAATCCAAATAAGACGTTGATAAAAAAAATAGTTGCGTGCACGCTAAACGCCATCACTGTGTAATTTATAATTTTATTATTTATATCAGGCTAAGGAAAAAAATAAAAAAGATTAAATTAGGTATCTAAAATTTGCTAGCATGCTTACACGCACATTGTTCGAAATAATGTTATATGACGTATTTGTCGTTATATTCATTTAAAAAAAAATGTTAATGAAAATTCAAATATTAACACTTTTTTGCCTCATCAGAATTCATTATAACGATGATGATGTGTAGGCCTTATCGAATCGATATAATTTTTCCCATTTTTTTTGATGAGTTCATGATATCCAATATCATATAATATATTGTACAAAAAAATATAATATTTCATATATACATTTATACGACACATTACGTTTATATAGAATGGCCTTTTGTTCCTTCGCTCCTCGTTACGGTGGCCATCAGTTGCGTGTAGGTAAGTGTTTTTTTATATTATTTTTCCACGAAAATGTACTCTTATATAATAATAATAATATATATATTTCTTTATCGTATACATATAATATAACTCGTTTGCCACCAATTATGGCATTGAACAGCCCGTGCAGTACCCGCGACCTTTTTTTTGTACCATTATACTCGTATGTGTCGTAGATACCTATATATTAATACATATTACCTATATATATATATTGATAGGTACCTTATAATAATAATACCTATATATAGGCACTTTATATATATATATACGATCACGTTAATCGCGATGGAGCTCGGGTGTTGTAGGCATAATAATATATACCTGTATATTGTGTTATATACCTAGCTGCACGCCAAGGTGGGCGTCCGGACAGTATGTATATCGTGGGTGGTCCACGCCGGGCAGCCTCCTACCGTTCCCGTCGGCCGCAGTTATATACACGCCGACTACAACGGATAATTAAAAAAAAATGAAATTTACAAGCAAAAATCAATAAAAAAAAAAAAAAAAAAACCTATAGCCGCACACACGATACCTACCTAATATAGGTATTATTATTTTTATTATATTATAATATAATATACAACACAAACGCGCCATGCGTGCGACAGATACATATTTTAATATGCGCGTCATCGTCAGACGTGAATATATAGTATAATATCTATGGTACATACAGAGTGATTCACCAAGCATGCGATGGTCACCACCATTTTTCCACTGTTTTTACAAATTATAAATGTAGATATAGATTGATATTAATTACTAAAATGTTAAAATCATCAAAGCGCTCATAGCTGCCCGTATAAATTATATCGTCCAATCCTATTATCATGGAACTATCAACCTTAGTACACAAAATTGAATAACTCAAAAACGATTAGTTTGAATTTTCATTCCAATACGTCCAAATGTTCAAAAAAATTATCCGCTAAAAAAATGTATTGTTGAAAGGGGGGTTCGCATTTGAAAAACAAAAGTTTGTACCTCGACAGAACCGTTCATGAGTAGTGAAAAAATATTTCAAGAATTTTAAAATAATGTCTTTAAGTATGTTTGAAAATTCTTAACATCAGATTTTGGATAACTGAATTATCAAAGCAAAAAATGCTTGGTGAATCACGCTGTATATACCAATACCAGATTCGACGCGATGTATATTATAATATCTCGGTAAAAACGCGTAAAAGGCGATTTATAATGTGCCCCGTTATACCTATATGTATATAAATTTACGTGTGTATATATACATATGACACGTCGTAGGTACATAATAGGCAATATATATTATATACCTCGAACCAGATACCCAGACACGGCGTGCGCATTGTAATCTTATTTTTATATACTGTATATTATTATATTATATAGGTACTATTCTAATTGACTCGAATGAGTTTTCGGTCTGGGGCCACACACGCACATGGCAAACGGATCGGTTACGTCTTACGTATCTAATATATTGTATCGATTATTTTATTTTGTAGTCGTCGTTTTTTCCTCAGTGTTTTTCTTTTTTTTTGTTCATTTTTACGCCATAATTATGCGGCGCGCGCATACGAGACGGCGAACACACGCACTATAGGGTGTCGATGACAAGAAGAATCCGATCACAACTGTATAATATAGACTTATACTGTACATGAAAATACACTGTTATTAGGTATTATTGTTATTTTACTATACGTCTGCGAGAGGACTGGCCGCGGCGGAGTACGGCGACGAATCGGAGACAATACACATTACAATATATAATATGTTTTATTGTTATACGACGACGATGCGCGACGTAGTTATCTCCCGACGACGACGTCGATGTGGGTGGGTCTGGAATAATGTCATTACCGATATTACAATAATAATAATAATAATAATAATATAGGTACCGTCTATGTCATCGTTCCGGAGTAGTGGTATAATGCACGCGGTGCCGGGTAATGCGACGATCGTATACAGCCGATTATAACAGGTATTAATATATATTATTATAATCGATGAAAACGTTTGGGTCGCGTGGCTTTCACGTTTCGAGGTTGAAGAAGGGCGCAATACCATAGGTATATTGTATAGTCTCGCGCACTTGCGTTTGTGATGTTAAGAGTTTCCCGAGTGCGTGCCTAAAACCTTATTTAATGTCCCACCGAGTGCGTCCCGAGAAAATAAGATCATATTTTTTATGAAGCCCGAATGCGTACACGTACTTTTAATAGTTACCCTGGGTGAGGAACGCCTCAAACATATTTGTATATTTTTTAAAAGTGTAAAGAGAGAAGAAGGACATTTCCCGGGTTCTTGGCTCTGAAGGCTTGCACAAGTTCTAAGAACGTGAATAAACACTCCTAACATTTTGTCCATTGTTTCAAACATGTAATTTTTCTATATTTCTTTTTAACTACCTACATATTATTATACTGATAAAGTCAAAGAGATACCTAACTAATGCCTAAGACGTAGGTACTCAGTTCTAATGATTTTATCAAGATTTTAAAATCGGTAATTTTAATGTTTGATGTCACAATTATCATAGTGTTCAATAGATAAAACTAAATAAAAATCTTTAACAGAAGGGTAAGTTTCCTCTTAATGATCCTCTGCAAATAAAAAAATCCACCCAGTAAAACTTACTCTGGTTAATCTTGCTCTGGTATATATGTACCAGTGACCGAATGGTTCATTTTATAAAATATCTACGTTTTGAGGGGCATATTTGCCGATTTCTACAAAAGTCTAAAATTATACCGTCCCCTTTGCCACTTATTAGATTTCTGTCAAATTTAAAAAGAGTAGCCAATAACATAAGCTTACATCGAATATTAAAAAGGTCAACTAAGTTCTCCACCAAACCAAAACAGTAGTATAGGAGATACTTGAGATTATTTACAGAAATTTTTAAGGGAATTATTTAATCAGTGAAAATACAGCCAAAGTACACAACGCAATATATATTTTTTTAAGTCTTAAATAAAATTACTCATATTTCTGTGCATTATAGAAGTCTGATCAAGTGCATGGAAAAACTCAAATAGTATTTTAATGACTTGATTTTGTGTTTAACGTAATTCATAGTAATCATAGTGGCCATTCCCAATAATTTAGCCGTATTATCGGTAAAACAGCGATTACATATTTTTTATTTATATCATTCTCGACGGAGCGGGCACACTGTGTGGTCTCTTGGAAGTGTCCGCTGTCGGGAGGTTTCACTACACCGTACAAGACGTATAATACCTACGTCTTATAATTGCCGTTTGGCGGCGCCCGACTGTCGGTTACCGGTCCAAAGAAGTAGATTGTATTGTCGTCGTCGTCGTCGTCGTCGTCCGCCCTACATCCCGCCGCGACGACTGTCCGCAACGTGTCACGACGGCGATAAATCGTTCGCGGCCATCCAATGCCTTCGATCTATCGAAATCGAACTGTAATTTTCCCGCGCAACAACCTGCGCCGTTACAGCACGCCTATAATAATAGTAGACACTATATTACGACCGGACAATATAATCATAGTAATTATTATTATTTAGACGTCCGTCATTCCGTCAGCAGCCGGAGAACCTTTGATCGTCTCCCCGTCGGTTTTTCGATCGTTATCCCGAGACGGGCGGCGCGGCGGCTATTGCGTGTTGGCAGCGTTCACGTTGGTTTGACGGTCGGAGAAGCAGGAGGATCGGAACCTCGAGGCGGTTAAACCTATACGGCCGGTTGTATATGATCTGGAAAAAATCGATAGACGATACATATCGCCAGGGACAAAATGTTGGGCTGGCCGATAAATCCCGCCACTAGCCTGGTACGTTTTTATGTTTTGAACGCGAGAAAAATGCGAGACCACAAACAACGTAGGTACTATATAAATTTTAAATGGACGATGTTTGTATGTATGTGCGAGAGTGATCCACAGCCAAGTCTATTGCACTCGTGATGGTTCTGAAACTAAATTTTGAATTTAAGAGTGGAGCTCACACAGGAATTTTTTTCCTTACGAAAAACGAATATATTTTTATTTATTTAAATAGTTACCATTCGTTACACATTATATTACTATTATATATAAGTAGAAAATGAAATACTTATGAACACAATAATTACAACGATACTTTTATGATTTGCTTTCTTAATTTAGAGCATAATATCAATACATAAACACGAATACCAATTTTAATGATATTGGGTTTACATCGAGTTTTAAGCGTTCGCTGAATCTGTCTCTAGTTTTTTGTGTTAACGTCAAAAATACGTCCAGAATAAATTATAAAGTGGAAAAAAATGAAATAAGTCATTTTTATCATGTTTGTATTATAAATTTAAACTGTAACAAAACATATAAAATGGTAAAAAAATAGATTAATACATTTTAATCTAAGCAAAGTCGAATACATAAGTATAAAACGAAGTTATACAGCTATAACTAATAAATATAATATCTATTATCTACTACCTATATAATATAACAATAGGCCTAAAATAATGGATAACTAATGCAAATCCATAGTTTTCAACCGAAGTCAAAAGATTCATCAACATTCGTATAAACAAATTTTTATAACTTACTTTTCAACAAATAAATGTTGAATTTAGTTGACTCACAATAAAATATCATTGTATTATTTGTATAATATTGTCTATTGCCATTGATTAAAGAAAAAAAAATAGTTTGTACGATTGGGTACATAATTTTGGACCAATATTTTATATTTGGTCGTAACAACCCCAAGTAAAAGTCTGTGAAGTTTACATTTAACGGAGTTAAAGACAGGGTAAATCCACTGGCATCATTTAATTTATATACCTTATCAGTAACAATAATAATTATGTGTGGAAAATATTTGATTCCATTGCAAAGTGAATGACTACTTTGTAAAAAAAAATTACACGATGTCAAATTAGAGTGATAATTTCATGAAAAAATTTCAGTTTTGTGAAATATTTTCGTATTTTACAAAACGAGAAAAAGCCGTTTCTACTTGGAAATACTAAAATGGACAATTTTTCATAACAACATAATTCATATGTGATTGAGTGGCAATGACATTTATGCCTACAAGTATTGTAAGCAACATTTTTTTTTAAGAACTCGCGCCGGTGTAAAGTATAAACTAATACAAATAGGTATATGATAAATGAGCTTTTATGATGTGTCTAAATTAATAAAATATATTATATAAAATTATGCAAAATCGAAATTCGTGACTTTATATTATGCATATATATATACTGCAGCAGAATGTTGGTGTTAAGTCTTAGATATGGTTAGGTTAGGTTATTTTAAATCAAACTTAGATTTACACTTTAGAGCTTTATTCTTTTTTTTTATACTTCGGAGAGATTTAGAAAAATACGTTTCCCATGTTTTTAAATTTCGTCTAATAATTATAATAATATAATAATATTAGCCTGCGCGTATTTTAATATTCACGCAGGTGCGCGGTCACCGGCCAATCATAACACGCCCGCGGAGAACATAATACATTATACCAACAACGGCAGCAGCGTAATAATAATATATGCACTCGGCTTGGTTGATATTATTTTCGTTCCCACGCTCGAACTTCGGTCTCTCTCGCCGCCACTGCCGTTTACAAACGCTCCCGCGGTGGACCGACCGATGACGACGCCACTCGCGGTCACAGCCGCATCGCCCCTCGTTAATAAAAATCTGGTTTCGGATCGCAATCGCCCTAAGCGTATTTATAAGATATACGTATTATTCTATGGTCCACCTGCCCCGCGGCCAAGTCTATAATATTTCAACGCACGTACTATTGCGGGTCCGAAATTATAATATTGCTGCAGATATATGTACGGTAGGTGTATATTGCTGCTGTTTAGAGATTTGTCTCTCGAAATATAAATCACACCGACAGTGCGGAAATCCTGCACGTTGTTTTCATCCCGGGCGGCTAAAAGTTCGACTGTTTAAATTCTGCAGTGTTGCTTCGGTTTGTAACTGTTAGCTTACAAGTTATACTGTAAAAAAAGTCATTTTTCGAGTAATTTGACGGTATTCAATCACGTTTTACTGTAAGTAATTTAAACGTAATTTGAGTTACTTTTTTTAATTAAAATTACTTGTCACTGTATTTCTTCTAATACGTTTTAAGAACAACTTGATAGTCACAAATTATAATATGTAAAAATATCATATTCACTCAGTTTTCAAGCAGTATCTAACATTATTGTAATAGCTGTTTGACAAAAAAAAAAAAAATTATAAGAAGTAATTATTTGGAAAATGCATTATTATTTAATATGCATTTAAAAAATAAAGAATAATGTGTTAGGTATAGGTATTGGTTTAGTTATTGTCTTCTTTGGTTCTTAAATATTTATTGGCTATTACATTGTACGTTATTTCCTATTGTTGATCATCATTATACTAAGGTAAAGTATTGACAAAATAGTTATTAAGCTCCATTGAAATGTTTGAAAATAAAAAAATAAAAATTTACATTAGTAGTACCTAATGAGTTAATTTATTAGCTCAAAAGTATTTTACTTGACCCAATAAAAAAAAAGAAACTTCAGAATAATTTAATTACCTACAATTTTGTTCTGAAAGATAATTTGCAATAGGTACAATAATTTAGTTGCCAAAAAAAAGTTACTTCCCTAACACTGATAATACAATTAGAAGTTTATATTCAATATCAGATTTTAGATGTATACAATGTATAACATATATTTCTAAAGATTGTATTTATCCTCCAAAACTTTGGGCACTTGCATCTTCAGAACTTACACGCACAACAAACGCCTGTGAGTCATTTCATGCTCACTTTAAAAATAGTTTTTATCGACATTCGCCATCTATTTTACAATGGTTAACTGTTTTAATCCAAGAAGTCCAAACTGACGTTTATTGCAAATTAAAAAGCGTCGGTGAACAAAAAACACCGCGAAACCAAATTTTAAAACGTCAAAAAAAACCAGTATTTAATTGATCAGTATAAAAGGGGAAAGATATGCCGATATACTTTTGTAAAATCAATAGCGTATAACTATAAGAAATAAATTAAATAAATAAATGTTTGACCGTGATGTTATTTTTTACGCCGTAATATTACAGACTTTTTTGTAATAACATTATACAATATTCTATATAATTTTAATTTATAATAATTTTAATTTTAAGTATCACTTGAATGTGTTTTTGTAAAATCATATATTTGATTAAAAATTGAATAACTAATTATTTTTGTTATTTTAAAAATCATTACCAATTATCAATAACTTCACTTGTTTACATGGTAAGGGGTTACCAAAATATAAAAACTGAAATTTGTAGAGGTGGAAAAAGGAAATATATATATTGCACTGGCGGTGAACGGACTTGGCGGTAAACGGTAAGGTCGATTTTGGTGGAAAAGTAGATCACCCGTATACAATAAATATTGATCATCCTAAGGTATGCCATTGTTTATTTAGGTAGTCAAAAAATGTTTTTCTTGTTTTCGTTATATCTTTAACTTTGTCTCTATACGGGTTATATTTTAGTATATCATATACTTGCCTAAATGTCATAATATAATATATACCTACCTAATGACTTAAATCGTAGTTAATTGTGTGTTTTTCTTTCGTATTACACAATATAACTGAAAAAAAAAAATCAAAACCGGTAGTATCACAGTTCACAATGAATTATATTACCGTTAGGAAATGTTACGATATAATTGTATTTAATTATTTCTTATTTCTGCGGTTAATGCCACATGGTACAATAATCATTTGGTGTATACCATTATTAGGACCTCCTATTATCGAATGGATTCGTAAATTTATTTTTCATAAATATATCATCCCTTCCCCCGAGTGTCTGGTTGAAAATACGACATTATTGTAGTTTATTATATTATGTAGAACTCAACAATTGAACAATGGCTTAATACCATAAGATTAAAACGACCGATAAACGAAGATTTCTTGATCTTAAAAAACGAAGACCTACGCACACGTCCTCCAAAAAATCCCTCGTAGCGGGTCTCATACAATAAACTGCCATCTTTGCACAGCGAACTCGCGATTCTTCAATCCCCCGTGATACCCGATGCTCGTCGCACAAACTCGCACAAACAATAATTAATATTTAATACCATAATAATATGTGATACACTGATTCACTCTCAAACCTGTTATCACGTGTACTGCAGTCGTATATCATTATATCGCCACTGCGGTCGTCCGTCTATATATGTACATGAATTTTCGTACCATATAGTTATATATATTACATATCATATATATAATATTGTAGTTCGACAAACATATATTTATATACCTATGTATGTCTTACTCGATACATGCGCATTATAACATTGTGTTATATTCTCGGCCGCCCGGAAGACGCTGGACCTAACCTCTAGAATCTTTTATTGACTTCTGCAACACACCTGCGTCGATCGATCGACAAACACGTGCACTATACGCGAGTTTTTGACCTGCTCGTCGCAATCGTATACGTACAAAAACTCTAGATTTCTCTGTATTTCCGTTATTGGGTATCATATTATTATTTTTTCTTCTCATAGACGACCATATGTATGCGCCGTCCGCCTACTTTCCCTCACGGAAATTACATCCAATATAATACACGTCGGCGCAGGTTCCAAACCGAAAATAAATGGTTTCTGGAAAAATGGACCAAACGCTTCGATATCCGAACACTGCAACCCAACCGACTAGTCAGAGTGTGCGGCTCAAAGTTTGATGTATTCGGATGACTACGTTTTTAAACATTTAATAAAAAAAAAGATAAAGTCCCACACACGAGTTTAATCGTCACCGCTTTTATCATCATTTTCATAATCAATCGTTTATTCGGCCCTTGCGCACACTTGAATCTGGCACCGGTGCAGGCCTAATTGATACATATACATAGAACGGAAGACGTTTTGAAATACCACACCCCGTGTAGTCCGTGTGACACACAAAAACTGTTTCGTAACTTAGTTCGATCGTAAATATGCGTATGTGTGTGTCTATATATATATATATATATATATGTAGACCCGGACGCGCGGCTGTTTCGCGTCGACATGTGGCCGCCGCCAGGACACATTTTTTCTTTTCCTCTTTTTTAAAGGGTTAGGAATTTTACTCATTGTGTAATAATAACATCGAAGAATGCTAATATGCGCCGCAGCGGCTCCGCGGCCGAAAGGGATTGGGAAAAAGTGGCAGCTGAAGTATAATACATATATACATATTATTATATTTAGTACATGCCCTCGTATTACACACGCACACACGTACGCATGTACACACAAAAAAAAAAAGGTAAAGATGGTCACCGGCGAAGGCACCTGGACCAAGGGACCCTTTGTCAAAAAAACGTTTCTCTCCTTCGTTTTGCGCACCGCCGCCGCCACCATACCACCGTCGTCGCCGTCGCCGTCGTGGCATGCTGCATACAGACGACGAAAACATCTGCAAAAAGGTGCGCGGGGCCGCCACCAAATGTCTTGCGAGACTTTTCGAACAAAGCTCTATTTTTGCAACAGTCTCACAGCTGCACAAGACAGCTGAACTGGTAAAAAAAAAAAAAAATAGCTCCTACACCTAATAAGAATAAAAACTGCAGTAGAGTCTAACACACCGCGAACCCGAAATGTCGTAATGATGACTAAAGTCTCGCGCTGTCTGTAATGATTATATTTTATATCGCCGAAAGTCGTATTTGGGAAATTTAAAATTTTAAACGATTCCATTGACTTTTTCAAATCCATTTACTGCACGTAGATATATTAATGTATAATAGTGTTCGCATGTTCAATATTATTATTATATTATTATGTAACGTAATAAAACTTTCACGTCCAACGTGCAATGCTGTCTCACCCGTATAATATATATATTTGTTTGATATGAGTAGGTAGTATAGTTTTTTTACTGCGGGTCGCTATCAAACTTTCAATACGAGAGGCTTATTTTAACCATTAATACGCAAGCAAAAAAAAAAAAACCGGGGAAGTCGTCCTGCTGTATAGTAGTGTCAAATATACCTTGTCGGGCTTGTCATTGAGTAGGTCACTGTTAAATAGTGTTATATGGATGTACTTAATTTTAGTTCAACAAAATCATTGTATTTGATGAAAAACGATTTTAAGCGGGACTGACTGGCGCCTGTATTTCTAAAAATATTTTATAAATTGTATATATTGTTATTAGTAAGTTATGTTTTTTCTATGTATAGACTCGTGGTATAAATATATATTGATCTAAATATTTAAAAAATTATATTTTATATAGTAAATAAAATAAAAGTTCATAAAAAAATATGTCAAGTCCCTACGAATAATATTCATTACTAAAATTAAACAAAATAACTAGAATCGTTATTTTTCGTTTAAATATCCAAATTGGTCAACAATTTAATTTGTAATTTTCTTTAAACCTGCTAATGAGGAACTTTGTACATATTCAGTTTTCAAGGTATTTTAATTGCAAACGAATTTGGTATCATACACAGATCAAAAAAAATATGATAATGTGAAAACCTCTATACATTTTTAGCCAAAATATTTTGCAATATATATCATCATGTCTAGAAAATGCTAAAATAAATATTTGATGAATAATTCATGTCTACAGTTTATAATTTTAGATTTACAACAAAAAAACAAAATAAAAATTTCAGTTTTTTGTAATTTTTTCGCCCCTATTATTTTAAAACTTACTAGACTTACTATTATACCAACTAGAAAAAATTTGCCACCAAATACCAACCTAAAAATTAAATATTAAAGCATTTTCACTGCTCCAGGTCATTGTAACATAATACAGTCATCGCTTCTATCAGAATTTAAAAATAAATTAATAAATAAAAATTGTGTTTAGCTTTGTTCCAACTGTATTATCCCTAAACTGGCTAATCTTTGAAATCTTGACGTGGGTCGATACCAAAGTGTTGGGAATCGCCATCAGGTTTCCCCTTAATAGCTAAGTGGGCATCTTAAATATTGGTTAAGCTCAATGAGTTTGGCGATATATCGCAGGAAAAAATTATTTTTTATACGTTCCATATTTATTTTACTGATTGGGTATCTAAACAAAGTTTAAAATATTTAGAATCAAGGAAATTCCACAATAATTTCTCACATGCCTAATATATTGCAATGACGTAAAAATAAAGAAAAATGAAAAATGTAAATATCTAAACAAAGACCACTCGATCCGACGGCGAATAACGGACGCTCTCGCAGTTATGTATAATAATATTATGATGATAATATTCAGTTAGATTATATTATATTACAAACTCAAATGGACTCGCATAATATGTTCGTTCGACACAATTTATCCATATATTATCCACCATATCCATTTATCATCCATGATATTACAATTTATATTACAACTAAAAAGGACCTACCAAACCTAATTTGATCCTATACTATATTATAATGTCATATGCGTATATACATAAGTCAGAAGTATAATATTATAATAAGTATAATCCATCTGACTTTTAAAAGTAATAACTTATCTGACAGTTCGATATTCCTTGTGGGGGAATTGAGAAACTTACTCGAGCGCGGTGACGATCGGTTTGTCGATAAGTAAACGAGTGTTCTCTCAGTTGAGCCTTGTGTTTTTTGAACAATACTCATGTATGAAGTACCTACTAGGACTACTCACGTTGCGGATATTACAAAATGACACACTAGGTACGGGTTTTTTTTTATGCATGCTTATTACATTCATGCGTATTTATAATGTTCTATATATTTTTAGACGCAAATATTTTTAGAAAAATAATGATGAGTACCACGCGAAAATCGTTTGAAAAATCGCCTCGCGTAGTGTAATAAATTATTATAGTCCATATTGTTACAATATTATTGTACAAAGCGAACGTCGTCGTCTGAGGAGCGGAACAGACGTGCGTTTATATTATTACAGATAGATATACGTCTTAATTTATAATACACTGCACTAGTCGTCCTTTTTAAAACACACTCCTCTCGAGCAATCTGGTTCGGGGTTCCTGAGAATTCTTCGATATTATACAAAACAGACGTCGTGCGACGTACGCACACCACATAAGCACGCCGTAATAATACACATATACTGCAGCACAAGAAGCAATGAAGTCAGATTTAAACGTCAATCAATACTGACCGTATGGCATGATAATAAACTGTTTTACTCTCGGAGAATTTCAACAACGACAATTTATGATCGGGACACGGTTTCATAATATATAATATCGTATGTATATCACAAAATTTTTTTTTTATATAATATATTTTAAAATATTTAGACATTTAGTGCACACATGTGCATATCATACACCGCTGCAAGTGGAAACAAATGAATATGTGTTTTGACGACGATACATATTATACGATATCGAGTATTCCATAAGTGGCGTTCACCACAATAGGACTTTGGTCGGGTGTTGCGGGTTGCAGGAGGAGGGGGGTTTAGAGGATTGGCCGACAGGGTCGGCGGAAGGATATTACATGGTAGGGGGTGGTGTAGGTTGACGCACAGTGCTAAACGTGCGGACCACATTTCGGATGATAAAAAAACGACATGTTTTTGAAATCTGTCGTGGGTAATATTTTACACGATATATTATACATATGTGTATACATGTTCTACAGGTGTCCTTTTTTTTTTGGGGGGGGGGGGGGGGCGAAGACCGGAACCCATCCGGTCCGTCTGTGACAACTATATTATAATAATATACAATGCGTTCAAATATTATGCACTCATATGTATCATAACAATCGAGTATTTTATTTTATTGTATAGGTACCCTGCGACTCGGCCGGTCGATCTGTAGGACGTAAGCCCGTAACTCGTATGTCTTTATATAATAATGCCGGTTTTTCGTTTACTTTCGCTTCAGCCGGCTTATGCGATCGTGTGTTTTTTTTCCTTTCAGAACCTAGTCTTCCAGGTTTCTCCGAAAATCTGGTCGAAATATAATAATAATATTGTTGTGTTAATTCGTCCTAGTATGGATTCCACATATCCCAGCAGCGTGTAAACTGTATAAGTACGCAGTACATAATGATATGATATTATATAATAAATTATTATTATTATCCATCGATTCCAGTTAAAAAAATGTGCTTTATAAGCGAAATAGAACATCGGACTAGTACACCGACCGGCTACCGGTAAAAGCTGTAGATATCATAATACAAAAACCAAGTTTTGTATTTTTTTATAAATTAATTAAATATTTGAAGTTCTATATATTTTGGAATAAATAAATTATTGTTTTTCTCGCAATGAGGAAATTTCAAATTACTGCTTTTCACTCTAACATTACCCACACATTAAAATACTAGTTCAGTAGTGAACAATTATTATGAAATGCAATATCATCAACATATTAATTTAGTATTGCTAATAGAAAAACATTCAGTAATCAAATAAATAACAAATAAAAATAAAATTTATGAATTATTAATAATTACCTAGTTGCTTATATATTGTTTATAAATCGATTCATGAGTCATGACAATGAAATTTCTTTAATTAAATTCAGTATATTATTCAGTAATTTTGTATTTCTTTTTATAGATTTTGTGTGATAAAGAGAGGGATGGTAGGGGTTACAAAAAGCAGGGAGGGGCCAAAATATATTGGCCCTTTTATGGTACAATTTCTGGCTACGTACCTGTTCCATTCGTAGATATTATAATACAATACATGGATAAGACATCCATATTTTTCATATACACGGTATACTGTGAGCTAATTAAATGGTCTATTAGTTACCATAATGGTCATATGCGGTTATGGATATTGGTTTACGAGAAAGATAATCCGAAATATGCTGATTTTTGTCAGTGTTTTGAAGATATTATTACAAAATACAAGCTAAAAAATATATTAATGTTTGTATTGACGTGGTAATGTGGTTCCACTTCATCAAAAATATTATCGGTTTATTACTTATCACGGCGGTGATGATATCACAATTTAATTAATAATAACCATGTTGGTACCTAACTAGGAACTATATAGTACACTCTTCGATCGCACTTGAATACACGGTTCATCCCATCCGTGTATATATTTTATATATCCCATTAGACTTCTAGAGAGTTAATTTCTATCCCAAGAATTTTATCTGCAGCTGCGAGGGGATTTTACCCCGCGGGGATTGGCGAATGCTTTGCTTATACAGTCATAACATTTTTCGAAAACACCAACGCCACGGCGTCATACCTCCACAACTCTGAGTATAGCGAAAGGCAGCAGAGGTCATGCTGCGTAAACCTGTCAGTAAATACTAAAGTACCATTATCAAACATTAAAATAATATTTATATAATATTATAGTATCATATACAAAAACAATAATAATAATAATAATATAATAAATAATGATGACGGCTGGGGCGGCCTCTGCAGAGCGTATAATAATATTATATTGCCGCAGCAGCAGACGTGTAGATAATATTATTGTAAAAAGTGTTTTACGATTTATATTGTTTTCTTATTTTTTTTTTTCTGTATTCGTATAAACATTATATTATGGAAAAAAAACACAACTAACAAGTGTAAGATATGTGATGACATAAATTTCAAAACGCGCCAAACACGTGCAGCCATGAAATAACGACGGGCGTCCTGCAGTCCCGCGATGGACATCACTTCGAAAAAACTAATCTCCGCTATTGGTAGGTATAAGATAGGTACCCATGTTATATTATACTCGTACGCATTACACGCATATATAGTAATAATATTTCGACGTTTGTTGTTATAATAATATATTATGGTCGACAACGGTGTATCGATGTATATGTGTATAATATTATTATTAGGACAAACAGGTCTCCCCGGACGGGTGGCAGGTTTCTTTCGTGACGGTGGCGGCGCGGCGGGTGGGGTTTTTACGGGATGGAGCCAGAGATTAGCGGATTTGGACGGTATAACACCGTGAAATTTTCTTTTCGTAATGGTATACATGTGTGGTGTATGTGTGTGTGTGTGTGTGTGTTATATACTTGGGAGGCTAATCCGGGTAAAGATCGGACGCCGAGATCCTTCTGCGGAGCGTACCCATATTATAAAACATAATATATTATAGTCGTTGGCATATATATTTATATCATACTCACGCCGACGGGAGGAGGAGCTTTAGTAATTAGTCGAAGATTTACCGATCGATAAAATCGAAGAATGTTTTGATATTATTATTATTTTTTTTTTTTTTTTATGCTGTTAAATCGTAAAGAAATTTTGTATAATATAATATATTATTATGTCTAAAATCTATATTGTGTTGTGCTGTTTGCAGACATTCTGTATAAACTTGCCCCTTCCGATCAAAATTTTATCACAAATAAATTATAATTTAATTTCCAACGTTTTGTGAATTGGCAGTCGTTACGTGTTGTATACTCGTAATGCTTATTGCATTAATTGGGTTTTGGAATAACAATATTCGGATTTATAGGACTGCATTTCGGTGGAAAATAATAAATAATAATATACGTCGTATTCCTATAGACAATAATATTCTGTAACGGACGGGTGTAGCCGAGTGGATACGATAAATTTAAAGATAGAAAGTTTGAAAATAATTTAATATTTTTTCCGTCAAACGAATGTGTTATAAAGTGTAAAACGTTTGTCAAACGCTATCGACACCTGCACCGACGACCTCCACGGGACATAATATCATATTATGCTAGGTAGCTGCGGTGATCGCCATTCGGTATACGTATATTATATTCTATGGCTCGCTGTTACATACCAGATATTATTTGTCCCCGTCATTGTCGGTATACAATAATAATAATATAATACCTACTCGCTGGAATATTTTCCGACACGTATCGCGTCGAAAGAAAAATTGAGAGGAACAAAATTTTGAAGTAAATCACCGGCGGCGGCGGCTGCAGAGTGTTAATAGTATAATATGTTATTATATAAATATATAATATACCTACACGACAATCGAGTAAATCGCAATAAAATATTCGTGCGGCCATTGTCCTGCGGCGGCGGCAGTTGTAGCGGCTGTCATTGATACATTTTATTATTATTATTATCGTCGTCGTAAAACCCGCGGAGCACACCGCGTGAAAATATGTTTCGGTTCTACAGACATTTTCGGTCGTCGGTGTTCGCCGCCGATCGGATTACCGTCCACGCTGACACCAAAATAATATAATAATAATAATAATAATTTATAATATATATATCGATCCTAATCGCAAGCACTACAATATCGCCGCCGCCGACACCCGGCCGGGACGCGATCGCATTATTGAATCGGAAAATAACAACCATAGGTGGTATAGGTACTGTATAATTCGATATACAGTAAGACGTCTGGACGACAACAGCCGACGGAATTTATGAAATCGTATCGTTCACGGACCGTGGATTCACCCACACGCACATGCCAGGTACGATTACCCACCCGCAGAGGTATGTGCTGACCGGGCGACAATAATATCATAACCCCGTTTCCCGGTAAAACTTTTTCCAAATAAATAACTCGAGCGTCTCCGTTTTCCGCCAAAATCGACCTTTCCGTTTACCACCTGTCCGAGTGTTGTAATACAAATTACAATGCAAAATATATGGTATTATATTTTCCGACACAGCAGATTTCAGTTATTAAAGTGTACTGGTAACCCCGTAACCACGACACCACGTGGATAATAGGAAAGAGCATACGAAATATTACGATTGTGGCGGATAATGGAAATATATATTATTATACTAACGATTAAATAAAGTCAAATCATCGTAAGTGAGAATGTATAATATGTTGGCGGAAAAGTGAAACACCCAATAAATCCGATGAGTGCAGTGCCGCATTTAGACATTTTGCACCCCGGTGCAAAAAAAAATTGGCGCCCCCTAAGCTCCGGTGAAAAAAAATTCCTTCCCCCTAAGGGGCCTACCCACGGAAAATATGGGAGCTAGATCCTCATTAACCTTTTAGATTTTGAGCACAGTAAAGAATATTTGTTTTACAATGTGTGCTTTTTTTAAAAATATTGTTTAGTAATTGCTTGATTCTCTCTCCGCAAAGATACATTTGAATTTATGTCACCTAAACCTTGCTTATAATTCATCATATAAATTGTTTTTTTTCAACATATTTAAGTAGGTTGTAGGTATTTCATGAATAAATAAAATAAAATTATATAAAACTATGCAATTATATTATTAAAAAAATGCCAACAGCATATACTATAAACTTTATACATAATACTGTTATTAAAATAATTAAAATTATACAATTT
>NC_042496.1:35614326-35627060 GCF_005508785.2 Acyrthosiphon pisum
AAATACCAATAATTAACAATAGATTGTGTTAGGGATAGGTATAGTAAGCGTTTGATGCGAATATTAAATAAGAACTTGACATCATGAAAAATAAAGAAAAATTTTCTAACGGTATTTGTTAAATTATTTATATGAGAGGCCCATTTTAGCTTACTGTCAATAGTTATACCTAAGTATTTTATAATGCTAACCTGTTCCAATATTATACAGTTACTGCAGGTTCTATTACATTGGACTGAGTGAACGGTTATTTTATTGTATAAGTTAAAATCAGAAGTACTATTAAAAAATATATATTTAGATTTATTAAGGTTTAACTCTAATAGATTGTTATCAAACCATACTTTAACACTGTTTATAATTCTGTTAGCATTAGAGTATAAGAAGTCCGTGGATTTATCTGTTATAAGAATTACAGTATCATCAGCATAACTAATAATTTTAGAATTAATATTCAAGTTTAATAAGCCATTTATATAAATAATAAATAAAATGGGACCTAGGACGGTACCTTGAGGTACACCATGTGAAATGTGTAATTGGTTACTGTATGTACTTATGATATTTGAAAATAATTTAATAATTCGATAATAATTTTCTCTGGCTGCTGAAAGCGTATGCTAATATTCAAGAACCGTAAGGACTTAAATATAATTTAATATTTATAAGTTCATCATAGATACAATTTCATAGATCCTGACTCGGGACCACACTTAAAATGGGAAAGATTCATTATTGATACAATTTAAAAAAATATTTTGGCCTATAAATATTGATATAATTACCTACTACTATTATTATTATTATTATTATTATTATTATGGGCGACGAGGTAATAAAAATATATTCACGCCCGCGCCCTCGGGTTGGTCGATAACAAACCAGTATACCCATTAAAAATATAGTATAGCAGTTGCGAATCGAGAAAAAAATTTGAAATAATAACAATCATTTACGTTATAGGTACATACGTTCAACATTTACCTTCAACAATCGGACATGGATCCGAATGTTTATTATCAGCCATCGGGACTCGGGACTACACCCGTAAATATTTCTTATATTATAGTATTATTGTTATGCGGTTGATTGCCGACGATTTTGAAAAACAGCTAATAGTACTTAAGTGCGGGTTGTTCTCGGCGCCACTGATTTGCTATTTAATAAACCACACCTTTGTGTTATTGTTATTATTAGTTTTTTCATACATGATACAATATATATAGTTACTAACAGTGAATACAAAACCTTTTCTGTAAGGCAACTGCACAAGGATAGATATTATATAGGTAAGTCGTCGGGAATAACACGGTTTTCCACCACATAGTATAACGTCAAATTCAAAACTTGTACCGCATACTTTTGATGTTTAAGATTCACCACTGACAACGTTGATAGACGAGAAATCTTAATGAAAGTCTCTTACTGTGTGTTTTACTTTATTTATAGTTTTAGGATGGAACAATAATAATCAAAATAATTGCAAATCATGTGAACAAAACAAAAGTCGACACAAGTAAACACGCAGCAATGGTAGGTCGTAGGTCGTAGGTCGTATACATCGTATTACGTACATCAACAAATTTTCGTCATCAGTCGATAATCGATATGTTACAGTCAAAGTGTATAAATCGGACGTTGTACTACAGTGCCCGGGCATTGTGCACAATGCTCGTCACGTAGTTATAATTTTTCTTTATCGTCACAACAGTCTACGATATAACGATTATCGATTACATCCTCTCCACGATGGTTATCTAACTGCAGATGCTGTAGGTATTGTAACAGCCGATACTGTACCCACATGGTTTCGATATCTGAAATAATATAGTAAGAATAATAATTAATAGCTTATTGCCGCATGATAATTTTATCAGAGGGTATGCCAACGACAATCTAGATCGAAGATAATATAATATAGAATTTCAGATCAGTTGGAATTATACATAATTTAATGGATCGGTTGTGTTTAAACACATATTATTATTATTTTGAATTTTCTAAAAACTTATATTTTTCTTAATGTTTAAAATTTTATGAAAAATTTAATATTCTTTTGAGTGAAAAAATGTATTTTTAAGTGAAGTAAACTACAACGAAATATTGAAAGAAGTCAAACGGTAAAAAAGTGGAAAAAAATGAAAACTAAATGATTATAAACTATTGAAGCGCTATGATATAATGAATTTAAGTAATATTGATAAATTAGTTGTACCGGTAACTGATACAAATACTATAAAATATTATGTTTATGACGAAGAGTTGTACACAATAATAATTTACGACATGCATTAGCAAATTGGACATGGAGGTAGAAACCGAATGGAACATGAACTGAACGAAAAATATAAAAACATTACTGGGGAATGTTTAATGATATATTCAAAGCTGAAATAAATATGTATTCGGACTGAGGACGTATTACAGGGCGATTCGCCAAGCATACTAACATCCTTTTATTATTTAATAATCAATTAATTTAAATGATTATTTTTGAAACTGTCCAGTTCACTTCAAAACCATATTTTAAATTACCTACTTCATTGTTTTATACAATTCCTGTGGTTGCCATACAAACTTCTTTTTTTTTAATTTGAACTGAGTGCCATTTTTAGTATTAGTGAATTGCTAACGAGATGATTTGTTTTTGAAAATGTGTATGTAGAATGTAAATCAGAAATTGAATGAGTATTATTTGAGTTATCAAAATGTAAATACTAAGAATAGTAATATAGTCCATGATAATATGTTCAGAAGATATTAAATTTGGTCTATGATGGTACCTAATTAATATAGATTTATTAACATTTTGTATTTTGTAAAAATTCCCCAATTAAGTATAATAAGTACCTAGTATAGACTCTCGATATTACATATATTTTATATTTTTTTCGAAAACCATTATTATCTTCTAACATAGTACATACTACGCAATGCATTAAGTTTAATAAATTACAAACTTCTCGTTTGAATTTGATTTTAATACTTCATAATTTAAAAAAAAAAAATCTGAGAAATCAGTAAAAGAGGGTTCTTTTAAAAATAATAAGTTTGTAATTCACAGGATAATACTTATACAGTTTAGAAATTCTTGAGAACCTATTTGAAAATATAGGCATTAGACCTTTTCATTAAATAATGATTCATAACATAAAAATAATAAAAATCAAAATTTGAATTAATGCATTGTATAAATGATGGGTAAGCAATAAGCATACTTATGGGCTATGGCGAGTCACTCTGTATACTGACGAGAATTATAATTTATAATACAATAGGTATACCTTTAGGTATTGGGTAGTTATAATACTCGGTAATGTACGTATAATACAACTATTAACAATTATAACAGTACGTTTATAACTATACCTATTATAATATTATAAGCTATGAGCACACGGTGTAACTACTTATGTATAATGAGTTATTTTTCTGGTTTCCCTGCAAGACTGTGGTCACATTAATCACATGTACACATTAAGGCCAGACGTCCTATAATAGTATTCTCAATTCTAATACCTAATATACCTACATATTACAATACTGTTATATGCACGTTAAAATCCAATTTACCGATCATTAAGTTTATACACCGAGTATGAATTGAATATTAATTATTTTCCACTTAATATTTTTCTACCGTACAGAGACGCACTGCTTGTTCGCGAATACACGACTCTATAATTGCACTGGAAATATAATCGAAAACCTTTCTTTTGAATTAATCATACTTAATTCTTAATTTACGTACTTTTTGTGTAAGTATACACTTCATGCTGCAGAGACTAGCATCGAATTTTTTTCGTTGGTTGTTGGTACGATTTTTGATCTGACGGATTCTGTGCCTATACACGAATTACGGAATAAAAATCTACAGAATACAATATGACCCACACAGCATATTATTTCAATAAAAGCGATTGAATAAGTATTTTCAAAACGTTAACAACATTATAAATATTTAATTACAAATATATAGGTAAGTACTAGATACCTACTTATAATTTAATGAACATTGTATTGTGTTTTAATATTTTATAAGTTCAATAAATTATAAAAATTAAAATCTAGTAATTCAAAATTAAAGAAACATTACATTTAAAAAAAAAGTTATTTGCCAGAGCTATGGCAAGCACCTTCACGCTTTGAGTTTTAATTAATTATTTAGACTAAGAAAAATATCAAGTTAAATCATATTTATTGGAATTAGAAAAATAACAAGTTAAATCTGGTTATAGATTCTATTTAAACATTATAGTAAACAATTTGAAACATATTTTTTGGACTTATATATAAGTATAAGTACTTGTATTATTGAAAAAAAAGAAGTTAAATCACAAACGTTCCTACCAAACCTGCAGTAGCGTAGTAAAAAAGAATGATGGTATTGTTTAATCGTATAATCCAGACTAAGAATTATTTGAGCTAACAATTTAATTCGCAGAGACATATCATACCTATAGTGTAGGTATCTTGTAACATTTTCAGTTGTTTTCAAATCAGTTAAATTTAAATTAAATTTAAAAAAAGTTAAAATTAACTTAACTTAAACTCGTTTATGCCCAGGATTGCATATAAATGAGTAGTATAAAGTGTTATAACTTTTAATTTTTATACTCATAATAATATATACAGACTGTGTAGTGCTGGCGCGTGCTCAACGATTTTAGATTTATAATATTAAAATATATTCGTTTTATTTTCCGCCGAGACGAAATACGGTCCGTTTTCGCCGCCCCATCATAATGTTATTATAATATAGGTACGTATTATATTATTATTATAAACAAAACGGTAAAGTCGTCCACGTTCGCATACGTACGAGCATTATTACATATAGGTACCTTATCTCGTCGACAATCGCGCACGATTTCCATATATACTCGCGCACCTGTCCGATCGATAAGTCGTTTAATGATTAGTATATATAATATAAAGTTATAACTTATAACACGGGCGGGTGCTCGCATAGCGATCGTTTATACCTATTATGAAAAAACAATATCGAATATAATATTATCATCGCCACGCAAATAATACTATATAGGTACCTATATATAGTATATTGATGATGGACGTACCTATATACGTTACGCCTTCGAGAATTCACTGATTTAATTTAATTCACTCGTTTATATAGAAAGTACAGCCACGTTCGGCACGTTAAAAATCAAACAGTTTACGACCGGCCCCCACGTGCAGATGTATACCACATAACTTGTTAAAAATTCAAAATACTTATGAAATGTATTTGAAATTTTGAAATAGGTGCTTAAATAAGTTTAAAAGAATACTTCAACTACCTACTTTTAAATGCTCAGGTAGGTACTTGTACAGAGTAATTTTATACATAGTTTTAAATTTAAATTAAATGTTATATTTTTGTTAATTTAATGGAGTCAACACAGACAAGTTTCCATAGGATTTTGCATATAAACCATATACTTGGCGAGCTTTTTGGTTTAATCATAAAACAATAAGAAGGTGTGTAGTATATTATAAGAAGTTATATTTTGTATATTTTTTATACATTTTGATATATAATCGAACACAATATTGAATATACATAATTCCGGAATCGAGTGAAAACTATATTTATTTTAATCTAGATCGTCGTCAGCAAATCGACAATATATTCATATACCTACATAAAGGTACTCACCAACGTTTGTCTTTCGTATTGTCGACTCGGTTAACCAATCCTCTAGATCTTTTCTAAGATCTAAATTACATGAGAGTTGTTATTGTAGCAATACATTTTTACCTTCAAGCATGTTATTTCATGTTTATCCACTTAAGTCCACCCACATTAATTCTGAAATTAGCAGAACATAAAAATCTCCTACCTGAGTGTAAGATGTTAAAATTTTCTGACGCTGCAAAATTCTCCGCTTAATCAACCAAGCCCCTTCACCACTGTCTCTGACGAATCGAATGACAAGAAAATAATTACAATTATTACAGTAACAGAATCCAAAAAATGTGCGCGTAAGTTGTAACAAAATATCACATTATTTTTTATAAAACTAATGATTAATAATACCAGTATAAAAAAAAACAATACAGGCCATGTTTACAGGATGATACCATTGATATTTATGATACAAAAGATCTGACGTCAACGGTCACAACAACGCCTTGTGAGTTCATATATTATAGGTATGATGTATATATGAATTAAATAATATAATAAAATATAATATTATAACATTATGTAATATATAATGTTATTATTATGCTACTTATATTATAATATATAAAAACACTATATCATTATGCAAAGCTCATTATTTTTTTAATACATAGAAAATCGGTGTAAGGAAATGTTGTAAGTACCCTCAATAAGCACTAAGTACATAACATTAATATAATGGTAAGGCATCTCCGTATAATATAATTACAAGATAAGATAATCGGTTAAATTTTACAAAAATAATTTTAATAAAATGTATAATTCGTTTAATGAAAGTATCTACATAGACTCCATCATGAAGCATGTCTTACATGTCATACCATGTGTTCGCCGGTATGAAGGTTTGTTTAATATTACCATTGATTAGGTATATTTTAGCTTTATGTACAATTTTGATTTTTCTGATAATATCAATTTTTTTTTTTTTATTTCGAAAAATTGGATACGTAATAATAATATTATATAACATTAAATGCAGACAAACATTTTAATTTTTAACAGACACTAATATTAGTTATTACGTAACTCCAATACTCCGTGAAATGCACTGCAGCACTTTTAGTCCTAAGTTCGATGTGTCGATTCGAGAGTCATCGCAGCACGTGGAAACTGGATAAGATTACCCAAACAGTTTTCAAACTAGCTACACGTTTATAACCAATAAATAACACATTTATAACATAAGGGACTACAGTTTTTACTTTTTGGCGTTGTTGTTGCATTATTTACCCCTAACGGGTCATCGAAATTACTGAAATGTTGTTTTCGACCGTCCTAATGTGTTGAATCTCGATCACTTGCACCCCATTTATTTTCCGAATCTTTTCGCCAAGTTTTAAAAAACAGATACGGCCGGAAATAGCAGATGGCATTCGTTATTTTTTTACGTTAAAATGTTTAATTCTTAGGTTTACTGCCTATAAAAATCAATCGCGATGAGTATAGCTGTACTATAGTCTATATGTAGTGTACCATAGTATGTATACAGTGTGCATTGCGTGTGTATAGGTGGTACGATGAATTAAACACATAACCTAAATAAATAAATCGAGTTTATTGAGGACAAACAAAATAGAGAAACATTAATTAATATATATTATCATATAGATGGATAATTTATAAAACACCCTGAAGTGACCAGTGCTGCAGGATTGTCTGGGTTGACCTATAAGGCTCTTTACATTATGATGTTATATACAATTCACATATTATGAAGGAACTTAAATAGCATTTGCTCTGAGTTTTTTCTATTTCCTAAGAAGTAAGAACATAATTGGATCATAATGGGATCAGTAAAACGGACATTAATTGCATTTTTTTTTAATTACGCGCACAAAATAAATTCACCAACGTAAATTATTATAGCTTATTGAGGCGTTGAGCTGCTTACCTTATACCTACCCCACTAAACATATTGTGCATTGTGATTTATTGGAGTAAATAATGTATTTAGTTCGGTGCTTACACAGTCTACACTATACTACACACCAACATGGGGACACGTATATAAGCCACGCGTGTGTGTGGAATAGTTGCTCACATAGCAATCATTTGTAGACAACACATACCCCGCCATTAGATTTCAATTTAAATAGAATGTAATAATAGTAATATAATTACGTACAATTATTTAAATAGAAAATGTCTATAGTGATCCACAAAACAATAAAGATTTTATTGACTTCTAGCTGAATATCTCGGCTTCGCCCGTGTGCAGTATTGTAGTTATTACCACGTATTAACACAAAAACATTGTTATAACATCAAAATCCAAATCACAAAGAGAAATAGTTAACACAAATTGATCGTATTCCCAACGAAAATATTACGTAAATATAATATACCTAATAAAACTATACATTTTAATACCTAGCACATAACCACGTTAATATCATCATTAAATATATACAGGCCGGTAGTGTCGACTATAATATGCGCCGGGTCATGAACTATGTTCGAACGGAAATCTTGAACAATTTTGTACGGTTTTTATTCGGCCTAGTGCAGCTAATGACTTCTTATCAACTAGAAAGAGTTCAAAGTTCTTGAGGTTTGTCAGTTATGTACTTAAAACTGATTACACATCCACGCTTAGCTGCTTTAATCAATCGTAGGAACGAATGTAATTTAACTTTTATTAAAAATATACTTAATGGTAATATCGATTCTCTTATGAAATTACGTTACAAATTCAGCAACTTCTCACTGCACACGGCATTCTGACCCATTCCACGTGCTAATGTTTCATTCTTATTATGAAAAAAAACCCACCACTCTGTAGTTGAATGTTACAAGCTAATTTGGACCCCACCTTTAAAAAACAAACAAAGTCAGCATGCAGTTATCTTCTGGCCAGAAAGAGGTGTTACTTGAAACTGAATAAATTATTCAAAAACACAAACAGAAAAAAATTAATATAATCATACACTTGTGTACGAGTCTATGAATAATCGTATAAAAATGTAATTAACACACTTGTGAATATAAATATTGTTCGAATATTCGTGTTGAAATGATTAAAAAATAATTGAATCTAAAAATATAATTAATATTTAATTCACTTTTACCATAGAGTCGTATGATGAGTTATCCGAGCTACTTTTAAATATAATCACGAGGAAAGCATATAGGTATTATTGGCTATATTATAGAACCACTTGGCTATGCATAATTTGTATTTATTTATTTATTGAATATATTACAAAGATACTAATAGATAAGATACCTAATAGAATCGCGTTCACAATCGAACAATGGGAATGATAAATATCAACGTTATGTAACTCATAGATGGACAATTTACAAATATTAAAATTAATTACTATTGTTCTAGTGTGTGTACAGTGCTGTACAATAATATAGACCGCCGGCCCATCTTCCGCTCATTAATGTGGTGGTTATAGAGAAGGGCAATAATATTATAATAAAAGTCACGCATTAATAATAATAATAATAATAATAATAATAAATCGATCCAACAAACAATAAACTTTTTGTTTCTTATCTTTCTATAGTGCGTATGTCGTGATGACCAATATTGGTAAGAGGTAATTTAAAATTAAAGTCCTAATTACAGTTATTCACATTATACGCTGACTAAAAAAACAAAAAATATAAAATACCAACATCAAAAAGACAACAATTTAAAATCGAAATATTATTTCGTTATAAAACTTGTACGATTTAATTGTTTTTGGTTTTAAATATAAGAATAAAGAATTTTCGTTACTAATTGTGTTATGTGTTAATATTTTAGCCTCCGCCATAACATCAAACCATATAGTCGTGTTAAATTTTTTTTTATAAAAAACCAGACGAAGATCCTTATTCAAATTCGACTGAACTGACCTGCGCTGGTCTCACATTCTGAGTAAATGAATAAAAAATGTACATTGCACGAGTTACAATAATATGATTTTGTTTTTTTTGTACCTTCACTTTTTGAGTTAGACAATTATCTACAATCTTCGACGATTGATGTTGGTAAAATGTATTAAAAAAATCTTTAAAACTCAACACACGGTTTGCAATACAAGCTACATATATACAAAGGCATACCGATTTGTTCTGATTCCATTTTTGTTATTTTGTTGCAATTCAAAAAATGATCATCTTGAAGATTTTAAAATGTTAATTTGTTTACGTACACTTTAAGTATTATCATATTTTCACTACCCTCGGTATATAAACTCGTTTTCACGGAAAAAAAACGTACTGTGAAATCAGACATAAAAAACGCGTCATCGTTCGTACGGTGGATGCGAAAAGTCAAACACCCAAACGTTGTATTATATTGTTATTACTTATTACACATATATTATATGTGTGTATTAACCCCATATTTCACGGTTTGTGAGTGCGGTGGCATCAGCGGCGGATGAGGGTGACGACGATTATTATTACACGGCGAACAATGAGTGCGCTTTTCGAACATCAACTATTGTTATATTAATTATTATCGTTATTATACTTACATCGCAACGAAAATTCGTAATGGCATTGTCAATCGCGGTGTCGATGAAGATATCGGTTTCTCGCACCTACAGTTAAATATAATATTGTGATTATGCAAAAAATTATGTTGCAACACACTCATATTTCGATCAACAAGGATATCGAAAAAAATGAAAGAAATACGAGACTGTTTAAATTCCAACTATATACAGAGTATAATTTGTCTAACATGCTCACCACTTTTTCCCCTCAATAATGCATATTTTATTCAAAATCTGGTTTTGGGATTTCCTTATATTTAATTTGTTGTACTACTTAAGGAGTGTTCTACTGTAACGATATGCTCACACAACATTATAAAAAAATAAACTAAAATGTAACAGACTAATAAATAACGGTCAAACAGCAGTCTCACGTAGAAATCGGACATCCCCAATGAAACCATTGTCGCCGGCAAATAGGAACGATCTGTATTATACAATCACGAATTAAGAAATCGGCACGTACTTGCAATGGTAAAACTGACGGCGTGTAGCTTTCTTATATGCCGCCAGAGAAAAGAAATGGTCGAAAAAGGTCCTTGCCGCAGAAGAGAAATCTGGTTCCCGGATACGCAGAAAACTTCTGATAAATCCACCTTCCAACCCTTTGGTCAGCATATCCATGTCGGCCATTTAGTCGGCAGTGCATGCGAACCACCCAACATAGCAACAACCTCTCTGTTTATCCGCCAATGCAGATCTCAAAATATGGCGGTCGGTCTGCATAACTTACTTGCAAAGAGACGAGGAGGGGGAGGTTACCCAGATGTATATAAAAAAAAATAGTAATTATAATTTACGGTTACGTGACACCAAATACCATGTATTTTACGACCTAAATATCAGTAAAATAATAATGCTTGAATTTTATAATCACACTAAGGGCGCCCCAAGCGTACTGATACGAACTAAATAAATGATAAACGTCACAGTTGTACAGTAATACCTATCCCAAGGTGAATATATATATATCCACCTTGACCTATCCGAAAACACTGGAATCGGTGTTCGGTTATTATAACTACAGTAATGACAATAGTAATAATACGATTATTAATGTACACTAACAAAATGACCTGGTTTACGGCCGCCTTGTCAGTATACACAAGTCACAAAATATCCACCGTTTACTCGATAGCGGAAGACAGTGGATGCTCTTGCAAGGGGGGTTGGCCCAAAAGCAGCGGTGGAGCAAAACAATGCGGCACCTCGATGATGTATGGTGACGCACGAGCATAGGCTAACCCCCCCCCCCAAAAAAAAAAACCTAGGACATACAATTTTAAAATGCTATATTGCAATGGTCTGCTTGCCTTTAATATATTCAGCTCTACCAAGTCAAAAGTTGAAATTGCGCCTATATGCACACGAGCAATATACACTTCGTGGAACAAGCAATGTACATTTCGTGGCTGATGAACGACGAATTACCGTTCCGTGCCCGCGCCACGCGCGTTTTGTTTGTATACTAATTGTATTGTTACTATTGTCATTACTGCAATAGTTGTAACCGAACACCGATTCCAGTGTGTTCGGCTAGGTAGTCAGTACGCACTTGGGACGCCCTTAATTAGGTGTATGTCATTATGTAATATTGAAGCATTATTTATTATTATTCGGTTTGTATAATACCTACATGGTATTTATGGTGTCAAGTACACCGTAAATTATAATAGCTATTTTTTTTTTTATATTCTTCTGGTTAACCTTCCCCTCCTATCGCCAAGTCTATCCAAGTCAGTGCAGCCGATCGCCATATTTGCAGGATATGAATTGGCTCATAAACATTGGTAACAGAGCGTGGTTATCCTACCTCACTGGCAGGGCCGTCCCAACGATTTGCGGGGCCCGGGGCAGAGTAAAATTGCAGGCCTAAAATGTCATTATCGCACGTCAGTTGCATATTGCATATGGGAGCTATACTCCCCAAATTTGAAACTCAAGTGTGCGCAAATAATCTTAACAAATATAGTACCTTGCACCTACAATGACATGAATAAGTAAATTAACTAATAACGCACCATGTCATATAATCAAACTTAATATAATATAATAAATAAAAGTTATCAAAAAAATATTGACAAAATAAGACCACAAATATAAAATATAGCAATAGGCACAATATTGCAATGTAAAAATATATTAAAAATTAACTTTTCTACTCTTTATATCCACGAATTGATCAATAATATCATTATAATATTTTAATTGGTCAGCAATTTCTTTTTCGATAGAGATTATAGCTAAATTGGTGACTTTTTCTTGTGACAACATGCATCGGAGATAGTTTTAACTAAATATTATTTCTGGAACTTTTAGTGGTGACGTGTCTTCTTCAATAATCTCACAAAGAATGACCATTTATATGTTTATTAATCAATTAACCATTTATTAATTCATCGAACATTTCTCGACCATTTATATCATTTGTGTCACCAACTTCTAACAAATTTTGAATATCCATACAATTTTTCATTAAATCATCTTTATTCATTTTAGAAATATTTCTAAAATTTTATAATTTATAAAATATAATAAAAATATAA